>NC_056725.1:1676845509-1677088009 GCF_019279795.1 Protopterus annectens | reverse complement strand
TTCCAAGAGAGTCATGCATCTTATCTTGCTTGTTGACAAAAATGCATTCAATACGTAGTCATACTTAAGTTCTAGAACTGAAAATTATGAAGGCTAAATCATAAGAAACATTCACAACTTAACACTGACATTCTGCACAATAACATAAGAAATTATTAGAAATAACTTTTCCAGAAAGTAATCACTGTTAAAAAATTATCTGTTTCTTTGAAATACATGTGATGCAGTTTATAAAAGCATACACTTCTCTGAAGGTAAACAATTGTTATTACCTACTTTTCTATTCTAATAAAAGTTGTCAAAATATAGTAGAATTACTTTTCTTGCCATTTTATTTTTTTCTAAAGATGTAAAACTGGCAACTACAAAACATTCTTCTACAAACTAACCAATGTTAAGTTGATGTCATGAAGATTTAAGTTTAGAGGCAAGTCTCTTGTTTAGAGTTAAAACAAGTTAAACAGCCCCTATCTACGACATCTTAATGCTACACCTGGGAATATGCAAATGATCCCAAAATTCTTCCTGTGCAGTAGATAGAGATGTTCATTCTTCCCATGCATGCAGTCCAGGAAACCAATGAGGACCTCAGCCCAGTTGCCCCTAAGCAGTCTGGTTAAGTGACTTGCCCAAGGTCACACAGTAGGGAATTAAGGATGAGGGGATCAAAGCCTGTACCACAGGATGCAGCTCATTAAAAGCTTATATCCTTAATCTTCTGTACTACATGTCAGGGTCGCTTCATCATAGGACCCATAATATAGCTAGTACTGCCAGCATCATGGGTCCTTCAAGCTAAAGTGACAGAAATAAGGCAAAAGTGGGTGCAGAAGTTCAGTCCTTACTGCATTATTTTGGGTCTGTCTGAAAAGACGTTCAAGTTGTATCTTGTTTTTGCATCTGGCTGGTGATGATGTAGTTAAGGCATTTAACATATTTAACCTTACCAAGAAACAACAGTGTGACTTAGATACCCCCTGCTCCACTTTACCAAGGTGTGCCAGCCCTAACCATGCATCTGCCCTGAGCCACAACCCAACACCTTACTTTAGAAATCCCTTTACATAACACTACCACCACACAAGACACCTCCTGAAGGCAGCAGTTGCAGAGTTCACAAGGCCGCTGTGGCAGTGGAAGGCATTATGGCACACTCACCAGCAGCACTATGAGGCAGCACCAGCATCCCCAATCTCCTCGTGAGCCCTGGATGTGGGTCAGGTTGAGCCCAGGGAAGGCTAAGGTGGATCCAGTAGACACAGAGAATGAGGAGAGAAGCTGATAGTCAGCTACAGGGAGGAAAAAAATCCTAACCTGTGCTGGTCCAGATACAGAGTTCTATCCAGCCTCCCGAGGCCTTCCCAAGACAGTCTGCTTAGTACAGTGGGACTAAGTTCCACTGAGCTCCAGCGGTGCCAGGGGCTGATGCATCTGGTGCACTGTTTACTGCTACTTCCCCACCAATAATAATATGCAATGGTTTAAAAATTCACTCTTCAGAAGACAGACATTAATAGGCACCCTTGATTTTGCATGCAAATATAGGAAAGTAGGAAATATGAGGCATTTACACCTTGCCAGTGCCCACCCTTAGAATGGACTTTCTTCTTGAGAAGGGCAAGACTAGTCAAGTTAAGGGTGAATTTGTAAATACACATCCAACAATCCATTTCCTGTTTAAAGGAAGACAATGCATCTCACTGCATAATTTTGTGGTGGCAGTTAATTCCAGAAGTGGAGATGACTCTGTTTAATGAATCTAGCTCTCTACCATGTTTTATTTTTTTCTGATGAAGATTTAGATCCCTGGTTCTAGTATTTTTGGGACTACTGGATTTATGGAGATACAAGAGATCTAGGACAACTGTACCCCTATTATCATGGAAAGTGAGGGATAGATCTCCACTGGGAAACCTATACAATACTGAATAAAGAGACAGTGCTTCCAGTCTTTTCTGATGGCTCATGGTTTTTAAGCCAGTGATTTTCTTTGTTTGGAACCTGTTTCTTGATATGTCTAGTGAGGCACATCCCAAAGGGGCCATCTTATTCAATAATTTACCTAATCAATGTTGAATATATGAAACAATGACTTCTTTAGGTCTGGATTATAGTCCTTTGGTAATTAATTAGCTTAAAGTTTTGGACATCTGGGGAGACCTGACAATAACTCATAGTTTACAGTCATCTGCAAAACTGTTTAGCCAGAATTTTGTTTCATAGTCTGGAGGTCAGAAAACTAAATGTGGAACAAAACAGGTTCCAGCACTGAGCCTTATGGGGAACCGTAGGTCACCGTCACACCCTCTGTTGAGGTACCTTCAACCAGCACTCTGTTGGTTCTGTCTTTTAGCCAATTTGCTATCCATCTTAACACAAACAAATCTATTTGTTATGTATTAAGCTTATGAAATGTGCTAGCATGGGAATAGGGTCAAACAACTTAGTCAGGTCAAGCTATGCTGTGCCATATAAAATTCACCATCAATTTTACATAACTGTTAGTTAATACAATTTCATAATTCCCATCATAATGTTACCATCATCTTGGCTAAACTGTTTTTTTTTTTAAATTAGAGCTTCATTAAATTAGTTTGAACCCTCTTCATGGGGAATAGATGTAAATACATCTTTCACATTAGTTCTAACAAACATTGAATCACCAACGTAATTTCCCTTTCCTTAATTCTTAAAAAATGCCAATCTTCCCATAGAAAAAGTTTTTTTTTTACTATTTTGAATCCAGCTATTTAGCTGTAGGTTGAACCAAAAGTTATGAACAAGCAGATGGATAGTTTTTGTCCCATTATTAAACAGCCCAACAGTATACAGGCCCACACCAGGGAAAAGAATAATTATCAGGGAACCATAGTAATGGCTTTCAACTATGAAACATAACATGTTACAGATACTTTAAACAAAAACTGGAATGGAGTATTTAGGACTTCAGGATTGACATCCAAATTAGGAAATAACCCCACTATAGTTCTTTAAGAGAGGTAAAAGTATTAATACTTTATTGGAAAGAGCAAACAAAAGGAATGACTGTAGCAGTGATGACAACAGCAGGATGTGGAAATGTGGGAAGTGTTCACAATGCCTAGTTTTTCTGGAAGGTAAATATAATAAATTACCCCAGAGTAATTTATCGCAAAAGGGAAATATATGTGTGATACAAATGGAGTGGTATACGTTGCCATTTGCTCCTCTTGTTAAGCATATTATGTAGAGAAAATGGAACTTACATTGAAAAAAAAACACATTTACCAGCATAATTATGCCATCAAAAAGAATGATATAAATAATGCTTTAGGTAAACATGCTGGTTTGTTTGTTTGTGTTTTTCGGCTTTTCCCGGTTAGGGGTCGCCACAGAGGAACTCCGGTCCGCTAATGATTGGCAGTTGATTTTTACATACCGGCTTGCCAGGCCTGACGCACAACCTTTAACGAAGGTACGCCCATTCATGCATGTCTCCACGCAGAAGACGCTCTAGCTGAGAATCGAACTGGACAGCGTCTTACTGTGAGGTGACAATGCTACCACAGCACCACCACCGCGGGTAATTGTTCAAAATTTACTACATTTTTTTATTTTAGAAAAAGAGATAAACAAGAAAAGGAGTCATAATTAGGAACATTTTTAGAGTATATAGAACTTTACTGGCAATTGCTACTGGATGCTTCTTGCTTCCCAGGTTTAAATGAAAAAAGTAGTCTCAGCAGTGCTTTAATTTTAAGAACTGACAAGATAAAAATAGGGTTTTTTGTTTGTTTGTTTTTTTTTTTTTCCTTATATGTATAGATTACATCACACATTTTTAGATTTAACTGTTTTCTTCTTCTTTCAGCTTTTCCCATTAGGGATTGTCACAGCAGAACTATGGTCTGCAGAAGATTTGGCAGTGGAGTTTTGCAGTGTCAAGCTGCCAGTCTGGCACTCAGCCTTCCACAGAAGGCACACATACACCTACCAATTTAGAGTGTCCAATACACCTGCCTCATTTCTTTGGAATGTGGAAAGGAAAGCGGAGCACCCAGAGGAAACCCACATGGCCACAGAGAGGACATGCAGACTCCACATGGAAGGCACTCCAGCCGAGAACTGAATCAGAGAACCTCTAGCTGTGAGGCAGCAATGCTAACTGCTGGGTCTACATTATGATATTGCACGCTCAGAAGAGTGAACGACACATAATCGACCCCATGTAAGCGAAAGCTTACAAAGTCGAAACCTTGTTTCCAAAAAAAAAAAATGTAAAACATTACATAATGTGGGGGGCTTCACCCCCCACCCCCCCAACACGGGGAGCTGTGCCCCCCACACCCCCCTACTTAAATATACCAACTCCAAGATTGCACTACAGTGCTGAAAACAGCAAAGTAGCGAAAGTGGCCAAGCAAATTCTTTCCCAGGGAAAGAATTCGCTGAAAAGCCGCTTCACTATTTTGCCTTTACGTGCTTTTCAGTTTGACAAAGACGCATTCGACAACCTGCATATGCGACAGCGTAATAGGGAACCAACTGCTGCACCACCGTGACTGCCCAATTTTTGATTTAACTGTATTAGAATAAAATGGACAGTTTTAAGTGTTTCTTATATTGGGATAATAACTTACTGATTTCAAGTCATTCATAGGCATGATTTGGAAAAGTGTTACTTTAAGGAAATTAATTGCTTGTTTAATTGAGAATATTTAAAGACAATAAGTTATGTATCTCAAGACTCTGATGAAGTTCCTTAGTACATTTGGAATAAAAATGCTTAATATTTTGTTAGTTTGTTTACACACAATAAACAGCTTTTAGTTACAAACAGCTCTTTGCTTCTTCTGCTGGTCCTGGTGACCCAGGTGAACACTGTGCTTTTTGGATTATTGTCAAAGTGTTGGAACTAGTAAAACTGTATTACTTCCTTGAAAGGACATATATTGAAGAATACTGAAAGATGAGAGCTCAGAAAGCAGAGTCATAAAGCACCAAAGTGTCAAAAGACATCTGATTCCTGGAATCATGGCACAAACAATAATATCTGATAATGATGTGAACCAGTGACCAGGTGACCATGACACAAATGCCTGAGAAGGAGACACTTTTGAAGCAAGCACTGGAAACAGACACACTCTGGCTGTAGCTACATTTCACAACAGAAGACCAAAAGACAGTGCAGTCAGAAGTCCACTTAGTGTTCATTTAACTATTTAGTCACTTCAAGTCTGTCCCTCTAGCAATGAGCTAAGGAGACATACTAGTAGTCTGTCTTTCTGAGACCATGCACCTTCTTCAAATAAAACATGAGTTGTCACTGTCACTGCAGGTGCAAGATATGAAAGGTTCCCTTCCCATAGATTCTACACCTGGAAATAAAACAAATCAAACTGACTGGTTCAAGAGCAGCTGTGACACCATTTTTTGCCATGGTTAGGCTAGTGAGGTGAGGTGGGCCTTTGGTTTCTCAGTGCTCCCCAGCCTGACCATCAGCTACTCACTTCTCTCTCTCTCATGGCTTCAGCTATTTCCCAGTGGCACCTGATGTAAGGAAAAGGATCTGGGGAACTCACAAAGACCACCAGTGTTAACCCAGCTTCTGGGTGAGGGTAATGTATGTTGGCCCTTTGTTAGAGAAATGTAGTAGATCAGAGTCAGCAGGGTCACATGTTGATTGGAGTACTGAGTGGCTACTGTTGTTGTCAAGTCTGAGTCTAGCCACCCCTAGCATGCTATAATTTATCTAAGGCTGACTGGCAATATAGCATGACCTAGGAAGATGTGCCTATCCCAGGCCCTGAAGCAATCATGTGCCCTCATCTTCTAACCCTCCAACAAGAGATATACCCATCCAGCCACTGTCTACCTCCTTGGATGGGCATATTCATCCTCCCAGCCAGTTCCATCAGATGCCCATGCTGCTAAATGAACTCTGGTCGTCTGAGCCAGAGTCAGGGCTTTATCCCTCTATGTCATGAGACTGGTTCTGACACCACTTTTAGGAGAAGGTATAGCTTAGTACTAAGGGATAGCCAGTTTTTGTTAAATACCAAGCATGATTCCATATAGATCAGGTATCCTACAAGGACAACAAACAAGAAAAGTGTTTTCCAAAACACAACCATTTGAACCACTTAATGATCTAGTTCAAATGGAGGTTGGAAAAGTCTGTCAATCCTGAAGCTGAAGTCCTAAAGGAAAGAAGGGTATTCTAAAGGAGGGAAAACATGCAGCAACCATTAATGAACTGTTTAACTAGGCCACAGTTTTGCCATTCTCAAGGTAATGATGTGCATACATGTGAAATGAAGCCCTGACAATAAACTGCGATGCAATATATACAAGTGTCTTACAGGTGACAGAAACACCTGTAAACTACGTAATTGAAGTAGCATGGACTTACCTGAGTATGTTGATGAATGGAAGGCCTTCTGACAGGTTCAGTCACCAAGGAAACTCCTGCTTGGGAATCTACTAGAAGAAATGGATCTAAATGAATAATTTAATCCTCTAATGGATCTGGGGTATCACCCCAGCCAAATTGGATGTCCTCCACATGTCCTGTGATAGTTTCCTTTATTACCAAGGGAATGACAGTCTGAAGCTTGCCCATGTTGGCCAACAAAGGAAAAGAGATGGGTCTGGGTCTTGCTTCTCTTAATTTTAAAATTTTGCAGAGAATTAGAGGGAATAGTGGAAAAGGATGCTGGCGTATTCCCTGCTATAGAAGATATATAGAGAGTGAAAATGCAGTCACATTTAATTGTACCTTGCCATGCTGGACCAAGCAGAGCAGGTAGAGGGGGAGGAGGTATTTTAAAAATTAAATGACTATCATATGATGCAAATTTCTTTGCAATTCTGGTGCTGCTACCATGTTTCTATGGTGGTGTGATTCTGGTTTATGTACTTTTTACGTACTGCATTAATACATTCCTGTATATATGACAATGTATATATCATATACAGAGGGCTCTGACTATGTTACACAGATGAGATGAAATGACCTTGTCAACGAAAGATTCATACATAAGTCCCCTACTATAAAAAAAAACTGTTTTATCCATATTTTTACATATAAATCTAATTGTTGTAAAAGTTAGGTGCGCTCATGCTACCACACATATATCACTCACCATGGAAATGGAAGGAAAAGCAGCTATCAGCTTTAAAAACTGTAATATACCTTGTGCCACCAAGCAAATGACAATCAAAGGTAAAGGAAGTACATAAAAGCTGTTATGTACTTTGCTGTGTAGCAAAAAAAAAAAAAAACCAAGGACTATCACATATGGGCAGCTGTGAGGCATTTTGCGTTTCCTCTCAGGTTGTCTTATTCTGGACCCAATGGCTAAAAGGAGGAAAATAAATGAATACTTGGCACTTCTGGTTGCTTTGGTTGTTTTTTCCCCCCTTTTTGTGCTTTCTGGTAAGTTTAAAAAGTTGCCAGTGATATGGCACATCTCACTTGTGCAGTATGTAGACTTTTTCTAATATGTTCAGAAGCTGGCAGGAGAACAAATAGCAGTGCCTGCTGCAAGCCCTACTCATAAGTCATGCAGTATCTCTGCCCTGATCGAGTAATGGGTACATTAAGTGTCACTCATACCACTGCTCGGTGATGTACAGATATGGAGCCTTGACTGCAACTCAGATGGCTCAAATTGTCTTCGCAGCTTGGGCACTAGAAGAGTCAGATAGGGAGTGGGGGACTGAGTGGCTTGTACCGGTTTGCCTATTCCAAGGGGTGGGACTGGAGTAGGGCACTTGCCTGAGCACACCTCCACAGTTGAACAACTGTTGGAGACCAGGGTCATGCTGGCATGTTACCTGCATGGGGGAGGGGCAGGGCTTTGGTGGAGTCACATCTGGCATTATGGACAGTTGCACCATGAACCCATTACACCTCTTCCTTTTGGAACCTACAGATGGGGAAATGTGGAAAGCATAATAAAACAGTCCTGATGGATACCTGGATGATGGCCTCGTGGTCAACTCTTGCACCACAGAAATGAACGAGATGGAAACAACTCTCTCCAAGCTGGGAACAAATGGATCCTATAACTCATGGGGAAGCGCTGATGGCTATCAGGTATTGAGTACCAATAAATGTAAAAAGAAGGGTTGCCTATTGATAATTGTGGATGACCATGTTCAAGAACATTTTGAATGTAGGCTGAGCAGTGCAGTTGGTTTAAACAGCATACCTTTGTGCAGTGGCACTACAACTATTAGGTATTACAAGGTTAACATGATTTTTTAGTGGATGATGTAATGAGCTGTTAATAATTAATCTTCTTTTCCCACACAACAGGCTGTGTTATGCAGGCATTTTGGGGTATGTTATTTACTGAGGCAGAAATGTGTAGTTTTATGGCTTGATGTAATTTGTTGTATGTTTCTGTAGCTGAATATATGAAATCTGAAACTGTGCAACAGACTATTATGGTTGTAAAACTCTACATATATATATATATATATATATATATATATATATATATATATATATATATATGGATCTACTTTAGATATTTGACAGCTCACAAGATCGACAGCTAAAACAATGAGACCACAAGAACGACAACTCATTTAAACGAAAATACACTTGAACGAAACTTCAGAACAATGAAAATGTGACATGTAATACACATGCAATATTAGCCACTAACATGACTTGAAACCTGTAAAGTAACATTCACTATGTTACACTAGTAGTTTAGCAATGGCTCTCACAAATTCAACAGCCGTATACTCTTCTCTGTTGGAAATAACTGTCTGAAACTTATTGTGCCACTCTATGAGCTTCCTCTTTTTCGGAGAAGGCACATAACCCATAGAAAACCTAACCCATAGTCCATCCACCCTGTTTTGTTTGCCAACAAGACAGGAAAGGATTAAATAAAAGTTTGTACCAATGTCCCCGACGAGACACTTTAGTCTCCTATGCCACGCTTCAACTGTATTCTGTGTCCGTGGTAAACACAGGTCATTAAGCTCACTAACATTCCAAAATGGTATTGGAAATAGTGGGGGGAATTGGTGTTTGCAGGTACTCCTGGTACAAAACTTCCATGCTCTACCATGAATGTACCAATCAGAAAAGTACAATTAGTTCTTGTCCCAGCTGTGGGAAGCCCTCTTTTAATGAATCAAATGTCGACTGCACTTAATTTTCATGTAAAAATGACAGAGCTCCTAGGCTCTTTACTGCTAGTTGAAATGTCTGGGATGTGTTATAGTGCTGAGTTAAACCCAACCCTTGAACCTTTCGCCAGATATTCTGAGAGAAATGGAAGAGACAGCCCTTAGAATTGGCATTAGGAACATTCAGTCAAATGCTTTTAAGAGCTGCAACTTCAAAGTCACACAGCACTAATTTCACACTGACATCGAGGTTATGGTCTGACAATAAATTAAACACACAATGCCACAGAAAATTGTAACATTTTAAGGACTTCTTAGATAAGAAAGCATAAAGTAAAGGAATAACCTGGCTATGACTCCCATACTTAACAAATCTGTGAATAGAGTACAGATTCCGTATATTTACACCTTTACCAAAGAACATGCCATCCATCATCTAGATAGTGGCACAGCTCAAATCTTGTAAATTACTTACTGTACTGAATGCTATTACTTTCGTGTCAGAGCTATTATCAAACATTGTCCTACTAACAAAAGCACCATCTTTCAGTGGGAACTTTGAGAGGTCAATATTGTCTAGAGTCAGTTCTTCACCTCCATGATAGGGAATTTGCTTACAGCGAATACGGCCAACTTGTTGTAATAAGGCTTTCCTACGAGGTATATGACAAATTGACTGTAGAGATGTGGAGGCCACAGCATCTGACAAGATTAAACACGGAGTATCATGGCTATACATTGCTCGTGTTTTAACCTCATGACACACTTTATAGCGCTCTACTTCACCTGGCTCAGCTGTATGACTGTGAGGTACAGACTTCATTAAAAAATCACCAGTAGACATTAATATTGTGATAGCCCTACCTCTGCAACTTTCTGTTATTTTATACCTACACCCCCAGTATCTTCAGTCTTGCCAATACCTTTCAAGATAATATACGTAATTATCTACTACCAGTAACTCTTTCCCTTTCTGGGAAGTAATAATTTTGTACGAACTACCTACAACTCCTGGGGCTTCCATGTTTACTACTACTCTAATGGCAATGATGTGGTGCATAGCACAGTGTTGCCATGATTAGCTGACTAATTTATACTGCATATTAGCTTGTACCAATTGTACTTTTCATTGTTCTCAGGTGTCGTTCAAGTGTATTTTCGTTTTAATGAGTTGTCGTTCTTGTGGTCTCCTTGTACTAGCTGTCGATCTTGTGAGCTGTCGAATTTCTAAAGTAGATCCATATATATATATATATATATATATATATATATATATATTTTTTTTTTTTTTTCTATGATTTGCATTATAGTAGGCATTTGCCAATGAATATACTGAACAGTTATGCTGTTTCCTGAATCTGAATCCTAAAACTTGAATCCAGCCCATTGTTTGAAAGTGAAACATATTATTGTCCATTTACATTATCTTTAAAGAGAGACAAAAGCAAAGTAATAGCATTTCAGTAGTGTAAATCCAGATTTAATAATCATTTTTAAAGGATGCAAGCCACATCTCAACAAATTGTTAGAAAAGTACTGCGCCAACTCATGAAGCCGGATTAATCCTGAGCTGTAAATGTAATAAACCTGTGCAATAATCATGAACAACTGGATACAGCATCCTCTCTAATCACATATGAGCTGTAATGTAATAAACCTGTGCAACAATCATGAACAACTGGATACAGCATCCTCTCAAATCAAAATACCAGTTTAAAATGTTCTTAAATTTTTTTAAAGTGAAATTAAAAAGTTGCAGTGTCCTGGCCATGCAGCTGTAGTCTCTGCATGGATAGTCCTATATATTTCAGAATTAAATGCAGTTTTCCTGAAAGATGTACATGAATGTCTCAGTAAAAAAGAACAGAAAATCATATTCACCAAACTAAAGGCCTCTGCAAATGAAACATTAGTTTGTTAGCCAGATAGAAATTTGTTTTAACCAAAGGCATTCAAACTATAATTTAAATATGAAAGGGACAGTAAACAAAACTATAATTGCACTGAATATCATATGATTATAGGCTGAAGAAAAAATATATAACAGGCTTATTACTTAACAGCTACCAAACTTTGGAATAAATTGCTCCTCACAATACATCTAAACATCTCACTAACCATACACAAAAGCATATTTACACTAGTTCCTTGGTGCAGAAGGATGCATGTCTGAATGTGACCAAGAAGGCTTGGGATTAACTAGAGGAAGTCATCGTTGGAGGAGGTGGGGAGGGGGATTGAGCTTGCCAATGACATCTGTCCTTCTACAGGATAAGGGTGTGGGTTTCAACCATAGACCGACACAGTTTCTGCTCTGTGCATACTGTTTAATTAACCAATGGGGTAAGGTTGAGACAACCGCCTCATGGTCACATGCAAGGGAGTGTGCATGTGACATGAATGATGTATCACTGCATGATGTTCCTTTATCTCCCACACACTGAACAGACAGACAGCCATGTGCAGCCGCAGTTACCCAGGGAGAATGAGGTTCTCTGTGTGAAATTAACAAACAGTGTTCCAGTTTTGGGATATACACTGAATTCCCAGAGAACACAGATATATGCTACCAGTAAGGGGTTCTCTGGCAACCAGCAAGTAAAACCACTGTATCACCTCAGTCATTTAACTGTATCACCTCAGTCAATTAACTGCATCACCTCAGTCATTTAACTGCATCACCTCAGTCATTTAACTGTATCACCTCAGTCATTTAACTGCATCACCTCAGTCATTTAACTGTATCTCCTCAGTCATTTAACTGCATCACCTCAGTCATTTAACTGTATCATCTCAGACATTTAACTGCATCACCTCAGTCATTTAACTGTATCCCCTCAGTCATTTAACTGCATCACCTCAGTCATTTAACTGCATCACCTCAGTCATTTAACTGTACCACCTCAGTCATTTAACTGCATCACCTCAGTCATTTAACTGTATCACCTCAGTCATTTAACTGCATCACCTCAGTCATTTAACTGCATCACCAACACCTCAGTCATTTGACTGCATCACCTCAGTCATTTGACTGTATCACCTCAGTCATTTAACTGCATCACCTCAGTCATTTAACTGTATCTCCTCAGTCATTTAACTGCATCACCTCAGTCATTTAACTGTATCATCTCAGACATTTAACTGCATCACCTCAGTCATTTAACTGTATCCCCTCAGTCATTTAACTGCATCACCTCAGTCATTTAACTGCATCACCTCAGTCATTTAACTGTACCACCTCAGTCATTTAACTGCATCACCTCAGTCATTTAACTGTATCACCTCAGTCATTTAACTGCATCACCTCAGTCATTTAACTGCATCATCTCAGTCATTTAACTGTATCACCTCAGTCATTTAGCTGTATCACCTCAGTCATTTAACTGTTATCATATGGAACTAATGGGATTTGCATGCCTGAGACAGGTAACACGTCACTTACATTGATGAACTGCATGTCAAGCTTCATGTTCTTCTCCATTTCTTGCAGAAGATCCCCATGAAATCTCTGAAACTATAAAAAAGTATGTGAGTTATCCAACAAGCAGCATGAGAACAACAAAATAAATCCATTGCACAAAGGTGGCTTTGGCAATTTTTTGCTAGAACTGCCGCACAATACACAAGTGACAACTGTTCCATTATACAATTAAGATACTTTATTATGAGGTTTTCCTTAGCTAGAACAGCATGGCTGGCAACATATACTTGTCCAAAGAAAGAACAATGCACACTATAGCAGCTATATTTATAGGGGTACAACATACCATGTGTAAATGTTTAACATGTGCACATATAAAATGTACTGATTCATCAGATCCCAGTTTACTACCGCTGTCCTTACACACAAAATGTTATTCTGGCTACAAAGTTCAATAAAATAAAAGGTGCAATAACATAAGGTGTGACTAATGAGCTGCATTTTAATCCTACACTGCATTTTTCCTTGTTTCCTAACTATATCGAGAGAATGTAGACAGTTACATTGTTTTGTGTAGACGCTGGACATATTTCTGATTTTGAAAGAGTTGAACAAAAATGGGCATATTCTGGTGACACCTTTCTTTTATATTTGTTTTGTAAACAGCAAAAATTAAAGTAATGTAGATGTCGCTATGAGTTACTCTCCAAATCTTAATCTATAAGATCTAAATCCAGATCTTTCCATCATATCTTAACATTTAAAGGTTACTGAGGTCACAGGGTCTACAACAGTTTGCTCTGCAGTTTCACAATGGCTTGTTATCATATACAGATAATACTTTCTCTGTTAGAGACCACATGGTCTGGAAATCCCTTCTTACTGCAGTACGACAGTTAAATCATTTTCTGCTTTCTCTAGTCAGTTTAAGAGACAACTCTAGTATTATGCAAGTTCAGTGTTAACATGGTACTTAACAGAACTGCAGGGTCTGGAAATTTTTAGTGGGTAATCATAAATACCGTAAGTTATTTGGAGATGAACCCTTGTTTACATTACATATGGGTAGGAATTTGAAAAGTATTTTGGAGAGGAAGGAGAATATTAGTAAAGCTATCAATACAAACAAGAAAGATACTTACCCTTGCAACAACTTCCATACGTGTAGATACATTTTAAAGGATCTAAATATATACTGTGACAACACTGGTATGATCTATGCATCTTTTACTTTCTTCACTTGTAATTCCACTTTTGTGGTCTATATTGGCTATTTGCATATGAGAATTTATATTTTGGCAAAACTATAAATAGCCTAAGGGATGGAATATATCGGCATCAGTGTGCTTTTAAGAACATTAGCACTTTGAGTGCTTTGAGTAAGTAATCAAAGGAATGTAGCAGTTTTAAGAAATTTGTGTTCTTTGTTCTTGATTGTGCTATAGACAATGTGAGACAGGACAAGAAGGAAGAATTTTAGAATATTTAGAATACAGTTGTCAGTTAAAGTTGGCTGTATGTCACAATAAAGGACTAAATAGTTCTATACATTTTGTGTGTCATGTTAAGGACTTAATGAAGAAGTTTGGTCACCTGATTTAATTTTTACTATTTAACATAATTAGCTGACTTGTATTGTCTGATGAAGTCCCAGCCGTATTCAGTGACTCATTTTAAGTGAGACAAAACTGCTAACGTGGATTTTATTACTTTTATTAAAACCTTTTTTTTTTGTATTCTCAAGTTGTTTTTTATATTTTTATTCCTTGCCTCTGCTTGTATATAATTTTACATATCTTGAGTATTCACTTCGATTTTGTAGCTTTTTTAGTTATTGTTAAAAGTCCACGTTGTACAATGTTAACTTTTTTTTTATTTTCTGTTCACTGTAATTCTATTTGTGGAATTATTGTGAATGAAGAAATACTTACTGCAACTTCTTGAGGCTACAAAAGACTGGAAATCAGAAATGATAAAAAGAGAAGTACTGCAACATTTAATTTGCTTTAATGAGACAATATTCAGCGTACCAAGTAAGTTATTCATTATAATTTAATATTACAAGAAGACACGGTCCGCTGAAAGCAATCAGTAACATTACAGGAGAGCAAAGTAACACAGGGAAATGAGAAAAGCCTCATAGAAAGGAGAAGAAATGAACATAAAAGATACATGGGTGTAACATAAAAGTCAAATAGAGCAAGGGCAAAAGGAAGGGTATATGCATCTTGAATCCAGTATTACCTCAATGTGCAGTAACAACAGAATTAAAATGAAAGGTACTACAAAATGCAATTAAGTTGTAAGGTATCATTTCAATCATATTAACATTTCTTTGAAATGGCTGGCTAACCACATGATGCAAAGCAGGTATAGCTGAAACATTTATTGGAAACTGCCTTTTTCTAGGGCTGGTACATCTCTTTACCAGACCTAGTGTATTTAAGTTTTAGCCATTCACCCATACCGTTCTGTTAAATTACTTTTGTGTATTGAGTAGGTAGTAAATTATATGTGAACGATTCAGTTTATTAATTCCTTCCATTTGACTATACCTGGTAAAGTAAGATCCGTCCATCTAACAGTAAGATACATTTGTCAGTTACTGCTACTAACATAATTCATACAGTGCTAAGCTGTCACTGAGGGATATACCTTGCTATACGAACATTAAACAATATTAGATTCCACATAACCCTGGTAGTTTCTTTAACTGAATTCCAATAAGTTAATATTCATAAAGTTTGTGTGTCCAGAATCCAAAAGTTCATTGATAGCATCTCTACTAATTTGGGTTGGTAGTCTTACATATCATACAGAGCTTATATTGTGTTAAGAAGCATCTGTATAGAGATTTCTGTTCAAATATTCTCCACAATGGGTGGCTGAATCTAAAGCAATAAATATCTGACTGACTGTAATGGTATTTACTTTGTCCAGACCATGTTAAAGCAAACATGCCCAAATAGTGGTTACCCACTTGATCATGTAAATAGGTAAAGCTATGGTTCAGTATTAGTAAATGATTTGAAGCTTATTAGGTTTTCATTTTGTGCCAAAGTTTGCTAATTTTATTAGTAAAATCTATTATAATAGCAGACTGAGTTTTATTAGATTCTGTCTAACCTTTTTTAACTGCTCTGGAATATGAAACTGTTGAACTGTTGAATGAGTCTGTTTAGTGGTAACTGTATTATCTTCCATTCTGCCTGTCTAGCAAGCTATACTTTTGTTTTCCTACAATTTACTGATTGGGTCCTAAAAAGCTGGTTAAGAAATATCTTGCATATTTTAGGGTGGAAGTAGATGTTTCAAGTGTTAGAAAGCTGGACAGGTTAGTATTATTTATTTGGTTATAGTCACTTACCTACTGCGGTGGTGGTGCTGCGGTAGCATTGTTGCCTCACAGTTAGACGTTGCCCGTTCGATTCTCAGTTAGAGCGTCTTCTGTGTGGCGACATGCGTGAATGGGTGTTCCTTCACTGAAGGTTGTGCATTAGGCCCAGCAAGCCAGCACGTAAAAATCTACTGCCAATCATTAGCGGACTGGAGTTCCACTGTGGCGACCCCTAACCGGGAAAAGCCGAAAGACACAACAACAACAACAACAAAGTCACTTGAGTATCTACAGTGGATATAAAAAGTGTACACACCCCTGTAAAAATGCCAGGTTTTTGTGATATAAAAAATAAGACATCAGCAAATCATTTCAAAACTTTTTCCACCTTTAATCTGACCTATAACCTGTACAATTCAATTGAAAAGCAAACAAATCTGTTAGGGGAGAAAATATAAAAAATAAAAAATGTACAATATGCTGGCTGCATAAGTGTCCACACCCTTAAACTAATACTTTGTTGTGTGTGCACACCTTAAACTAATACTTTGTTGAAGCACCTTTTGATTTAATTATAGCATTCAGTCTTCTTGGGTACACATCTGCCATCAATTAAAGAGACTCTGATTAACTACAAATAAAGTTCAGCTGTCCTAGTAGGAATTTCCTGACATTTACTCAGTTGCGTATTACAGCACGCCATGGTTCACAGAGAGCTTACAAAGCATCAAAGGGATCTCATTATTGAAAGGTATCTGTCAGGAGAAGGGTACAAAACAATTTCCACAGCATTGGATATATCATGGAACACAGTGAAGACAGTCATCAAAAAGTGGAGAAAATATGGGACAACAGTGACATTGCAAAGAACTGGATATTCCTCCAAAATTGATGAAAAGACAAGATGAAAACTGGTCAGGAAGGCTGCCAAGAAACCTACAGCAACACTGAAGGAGCTGCAGGAATTTCTGGCAAGTACTGGTTGTGTACTATATGTGACAACAATCTCCAGTATTCTCCATATGTCTGGACTATGGGATAGGGTTGCAAGACAGAAGCTTTTTCTTACACAGAAAAACATCCAGGCCTGGCTAAAATTTCCAAAACAATACAGCAAGTCTCCCAAAAGCATGTGGGAAAATGTGTTATGGTCTGATGAGACCAAGTCCGAACTTTTTGGCCACAATTCCAAAAGATACGTTTGGCACAAAAACTACACTTTGCATCACCAAAAGAACATCATTCCCATGGTGAAGCATGGTGGTGGCAGTATCATGCTTTGGGGTTGCTTTTCTTCAGCTGGAACTGGAGCTTTATTCAAGGTGGAGGGAATTATGAACAGTCACTTTTGGCCCAAAACCTTTAAGCATCTGCTAGAAAGCTAAAGATGAAGAGGAATTTCACCTTTCAACACAACAATGACCCCAAGCATACATCGAAATCAACAAAATAATGGCTTCACCAGAAGAAAATTAAAGTTTTGGAATTGCCCAGCCAGAACCCAGGCCTAAATCCAATAGAAAATCTGTGAGGTGGCCGGAAGAGGGCTGTGCAAAAGAGATGCCCTCACAATCTGACAGATTTGGAGCACTTTTGCAAGGAAGAGTGGGCAAATCTTGTCAAGTCAAGATGTGCCATGCTGATAGACTCCTACCCAAGAAGACTGAATGCTGTAATTAAATCAAAAGGTGCTTCAACAAAGTATTTGTTTAAGGGTTTGCACACTTATGCAACTAGCGTATTGTACGTTTTTTTTATTTTTTTATATTTTTTCCCCTAACAGTTTGGTTTTTCAATTGAATTATATAGGTTATAGGTCACTTTCAAGGTGGGAAAAGTTTTGAAATTATTTATTGTTGTCTCATTTTTTTATATCACAAAAACCTGTCATTTTAACAGGGGTGTGTAAACTTTTTACATCCACTGTACATCTGAAGATTTGAAATGCTAATAATAATTCTTTGTTTGCAAATGAAATTTCTAGATGTTGGACTTCTGGAGAATCTAAGTAAATAAGTAAATAATGGCTTTTAATTAAGCTTCAGGAATTCAGAAGTACTGAAGCATGCAGACATTCCTAAAAAGCTATACAAGTGAGGTATATTTAGAAAGTCTGTTTCTGCATTTTGATCCACATTGTGAAAGCCCACACACAACTGGTAGTTACTCTCAAGTAGTGTTTAAGATGAATCCTGGAAGAATCCAGAATTTAACGATTTTGTGTGCAGAGGTCATGGTTGAAGTAGTTTACATAACATATAGAATCGTGTGAAGTAGAATTACTTAACTCAGATGGCAAACAGAAGTCATTCAATTATTTGAATCAAATGTTTTAAGGATCTTAAAGGTAGCTGTAATATTCCAATCTGGATGCATGTAAATGGCTAAATTGTGCAATGTTTCATTATTTGCTAAAACACTCTTTTGTTGAATGCGACTAATTGGTGAGCTAGGCCCTGTCAAACACTATATTGGTTTGAAGATAATGAGTGTATCTCGTCTAGATTGTTCATTTCCGTATATATGCCCTCGGCTGTAGTAACTGATTTCTATGGGATGTTAATGAGTAACATCCTGTCTCATCTGTGGATACTGATATTATATATCGTAGAAGGTCTGTGCTTAGTGCTGAATTTCAGAGTTTTGTCTTAGTTTTTGTGCTAAGGGGTCTCTAGAGATTACAAGTAATGGTGCGAACAGGTAACCATGTTCTTTACCTTTCTGGAGTAAGAAAAATGATGACCTGACTGCTCTGTTTTGATATATGGTAATGTATAGCTGTGCCAATGTCTGTATGAGCATAGACATAATAAAACTATGCTAAGACTTTACTTAGGTATGTCTAGTTAACTGTGCAAGTAATGTAAGTTGTGTGTTGGAACTAACAGATTGGTTCATAATAAAAAATACTTTTTATGTTATTTTACATTAAACTTTTATTATTAAGTCATATTGGTCTGGAAGCAGCAATGTTGGTATAGTTTGCTTTAATCTATTTGTGATAATGGAATAAATCTGCTGCAACCAACATTAGAGAGAATGATTACCCTGTACGAGGTCCAAAAGGCAGGATTTTCCTAGGTTGTACATAAGGATACTCACTGGCAAACTTCAGGATTTGGGAGTTTTTGGGGAATGCCATTATAAATCTTTAACAGGACAAATTTGATCTGCATTGATCACGTTTTGTAAAGCTGAACTTGGACATGAGACACACTTGCCCTGGTGCCTTACTTGATTTGGAGAGCTCAGTCATGTGCATCATTTCTACCATAATCGCTTGACTAGTTAATGTTTCCTGGCATAGTAGGAAGACAGATCCCTGACAGGAAGTAAATGTTTGAACCTTGTATGAGGCGTGAGGTACGATGCTTATACACATCACAGCAATTCCTCTGGAAGTATGAAAGTATTTTCCCAAGGGTGTGTCTATTTTTTTTTTATTTATTCATATCTTCACTTTATCTTACTGTAAAAGTAAATTAGATTAGTTTTGCTACTTTACTACACTCCTGAAGTGTCACAGAATAATATGATAACCTTAACCAGTAAAGTGATGTAGAGATGTTTGTCATCAGCGATTGCTTAGACTATATTCCTGAGGGTTTAAAAAATGATTTTTTATAGGGTCACTTCTGTTTACTGTCTGGTAGCTTCTATATTAAAACATTCTTATAACTAAGGAAGTTGTCTTTCTATTTTCTTTGTTAGAGGGTGAACCAGGCTATTAATCTTGCATTCAACAAAGCCTTAAGAGAATCTTGAATGATATGTAGGAGGACAGATAAAGAATAATGCACTTCTACAAATTCTGACAACAAACAGTCCAAATCCAGACAAATGACACAAAGCGATAAAGCCCTGACTCCACCCCAGATAACCCCTGTTCAACTAGGAGCATGGAGGATGGAGGGAATGAGCAGGGAGGTAGCCTAGAGCAGCATTAAGAGTCTCGCTGCCTCTGCACTGCATGCAGTATGCTATTTGGTTGGGAGGCTCATCATGTATCGCCTGAAGTCAGCCATAGCAGAGCTCACTGGATGTGGCCTAGCATCCTCAATCTTCCCATCAGCCCTGGGCATAGTCAAGTTGAGTCTGGAGATGGCAGTAGACACAATGAATAGGAAGAGAAGCTGATGTGCTGATGATCAACTAAAGGGAGGGAAAAAATTAGTCCACATGTTCATATACACACATATATATATATATATATATATATATATATATATATATATATATATATAAACATACATATACATATATATATATATATATATATATATATATATATATACAAATATATACATGTGTACATGTGTGTGTGTGTGTGTGTGTGTGTGTGTGTGTGCGCGCGCCACACACACATATATATATATATATATATATATACATATACATATATATATATATATATATATATATATATATATATATATATATATATATATATATATATATATCTATATACACACATATATATATATATATATATATATATATATATGTATATATACACACACTCATATACATATATATGGGTCTACTTCTAAATTTCGAACTTTCAAAATCTCGACTTTCTTATGGTCGAGCCCATAAGATCGCAATTTTAAAACTTTGAAATTTAAATAAAAAAAACCCCACACCCCCTGCTAATTAAATATATCAACTTTGAGATCTCACTCCTGCAAGGAAAATGCTAAATATACCTTTCCATGCTGTACGGCGATCTCCATTTAAATTATTTGAAGTTTCAAAGCATCAGTCTTATGGTCTCGACCATAAGAAGTAAAATACACACACATATATATATACATATATATATATATATATATATATATATATATATATATATATATATATATATATATATATATATATATATATATATCTACACACACACACACACACACACACACACACACACACACACACACACACACACACACAGTATATATAGCACTATCAATCAGTGCTAAATATAATGATACATTTAAATTTAAAACCAAATCATCTTGATAGCGTCCACCAACATAAATAAACTTTTAAATAAAGAAAATAACTCCTTAAAGTATACAGCACATCAAAAGACCATTGGATTGAGGATAACATTAGAAAAATTACTAAAAACTTGAAAAATACTAAAATGCTATTATGTCTACTTAGACAGCCCATGAATTCAAGTTAGCATCTGAAGCTATGGACGATTCAAATATGTCTTCAGTTATGTTAAGAAATTAAGAAATAACACCAAACATTGCTCTGGATTTATTTATAACAGTACACCGCAGTGGTGGTGCTGCATTAGCGTTGTCGCCTCACAGTAAGACGCTGTCCGGTTCGACTCTCAGCTACAGCGTGTTCTGCGTGGAGACATGCGTGAATGGGCATACCTTCTTTGAAGGTTGTGCATCAGGGCTGGTAACTCGGCACGTAAAAATCAGCTACCAATCATTAGCGGACCAGAGTTCCGCTGTGGCAACCCCTAACTGGGAAAAGCCGAAAGACACAAACACTTACTCTAACCCGGTTGACATTGCCAGCATATTAGCAGACAAATTCAGTGCAAACTTTACCCCAGTGACAACTGTCCAAAACCCACTTATCTTTAAATCTCTCAGCCCCCCATGATCCCTAGAGAACATGTATTGAAAGTGCTCCTCAAGAGTAAAAACACTCTGTCCATGGGACCTGATAATTTAATAAACATTACTAAGCCTACACTCCCTCTATGTGACCTGACAGTATACCTGGCTGTTTAATAAACAGCACTAAAGAAGCCCTGGCAGAGCCACTCCATTACCTATTTGTCCTGAGTTTGGCTACTGCTTTGTCCCTGAGATTTGGTGCCCAGCAGTAGTAATGCCATGCTGCAAAGGTGGCTCCACCACTGATTCTAGGAATTACAGGCTCATCAGTCTGATGAGTCTTAATTTTAAAGCCGTGGAACTCATTATAAATGACCTGACAAACTATGACATTAACAATCTCATTAGGTTAGACTGCAGTAATTTTGCTTTGTCAAGGGGAGATCTTGACTACTGATTCTTGTCGACTTTGTTGAGAGAGTAATTCAAGCTGTTGACAGTGGTCATGCTGTCTACGTGACATACCTTGACCTGGCCAAGACATCTGACACCATCCTCCATGACAGTATAGTTAGCAAAGCAAGCTTATTGCATTACAAATAGATCCTTATGTGGTAAGATGGATTGCAAATTGGCTAATGGACACAACCCATAAAATGGCGGTAGCAGCTGGCTCATCAGAGAGAATGAAGGCAACTAGTGGTATCTTGCAGGGCTCAGTACTAGTGGTATGCCGCAGGGCCCAGTACTAGTGGTATCCCACAGGGCTCAGTACTAGTGGTATCCTACATGGCTCAGTACTAGTGGTATCCCACAGGGCTCAGTACTACTGGTATCTCACAGGGCTCAGTACTAGTGGTATCCCACAGGGTTCAGTACTAGTGGTATCCCACAGGGCTCAGTACTACTGGTATCCCGTAGAGTTCAGTACTATGGTATTCTGCAGGGCTCAGTACTAGTGGTATCCCACAGGGCTCAGTACTAGTGGTATCCCACATGGCTCAGTACTAGTGCATCCTACAGGGCTCAGTACTAGTGGCATCCCACAGGGCTCAGTATTAACAGTATTGTGCAGGGCTCAGTACTAGTGGTATCCTGCAAGGCTCAGTACTAATGGTATCTTGCAGGGCTCAGTACTAGTGGTATCCCACAGGGCTCAGTACTAGTGATTTCCTGCAGGGCTCAGTACTAATGGTATCTTGCAGGGCTCAGTACTAATGGTATCTTGCAGGGCTCAGTACTAGAGATATCCAGCAGGGCTCAGTACTAGTTGTATCCAGCAGGGTTCAGTACTACTACTGGTATCCTGCAGGGCTCAGTAGTAGTGGTATCCCACAGGGCTCAGTACTAGTGGTATCTCACAGGGCTCAGTACTAGTGGTATCCGCAACCATAGAACGACAAAAACTGCAACGAACCACCATGAATTAAAATGTAGAATTTAATGAAGAGAATGAGTGCTTTCACGCACACTCAGGTGCGCTTCATCAGGTTACAATTACATCAAAAATATCACTTGCTTTTATACATTGACTAAATCCTCAATTAAACAATCAAGACAGTGATTGAGTAAATTTAAAGATATAATACATGAGAAAGTATCTTTCTCAAAGCAAACGGTTCATTATGCAGTCAGCTGTATCAAATTTCAAATCTTTTCAGAACTGCCTAGGATAGCAGCTAAATAATATAATGTTAAGGCCGTATATGCAGTAACCATTATAGCTTCTACGTCATTCATATTAAAATAAAAGTAAAAAATATATACACATAGAGTTAAGCTTAAAAGTCAATATAATTAAGTCTAAAATTAAAACAAGGACAATATTAATTATAAACATATTATGTGTCCACCTATTAGTTCAGTTATGAAATAACATAAGACCATAATGTACTAAGAGCGCTAATAGTTCATGCACAAAATATCATAGATCCACTCATAAGAGTAGAGATGTGTAACAAAGGAAAATGCCAATAAATGGAATCACATGTTGTATCCATGGATCCGAGCATCAATAAAAGGTAACACAGTCTAACTGGAATACCAGAACTAATCTACACAAATTCATGGCTATGTTAATATCATGGCTAGCTGCTAATATCAGATATTAATATCTGGTATCCGCAACCAAAAGAAACCACACAGAAAACTAAGAAAAAGATGTTGGTAAGTCAGCTCCAAGGGCTAGGCACATGCAGGTACAAAAATTCAGGTAACTGTAGGTTATAGTCCAATCCAATGTACTTAATACCAGAAGTTATAAAAACACTGCTTTATTCACCAAGCCAAAATAAAAGTAAAACGCTGCACCAGCGTTTTTCGTTCTGATAAATATCAGAACTTCTTCAGACAACCAACAACACTAGTTCAAAGCATTTTAAAACAAAGCACTAGGTTAAGACAGATGTCAGTAATTACATTAATTGCTGTATCCCTTGTGTTTAAAGCGATACACTCAAATAACTTCTTTTATGTAATACTGAACCAGAAGTTTTTTAAAAGACTGACCAAAATTCTCACTTAAAAGATTTTACATTAAAAACATGAAAAGAAGTCACTGTTATAATATTATCATATCATATCTAAATTCTAGAGCCTGCCCTTATTTCTCTAGTAATTTTAAGGCCGAGGAGTTAGTTACTCAAGGACAGGCACATAAGGCGAATGTTACAGTGAATGTACCTATTTATTATACTAGTCATGTAACCAATATAAAATATATTATAGAAAAACATTGGGATGTGCTCACTGTAGATGAAGATGTTTCTAAATTAGTAGGAATAAGACCTAGATGCACATACAAGAATAAGATGAACTTGAAAAGTATGTTGTGTCATAAGGAAGGTGTGAGGTACATGACGTCGAATTTTAATACGGTTGCATGTGGTAGTTGTAATCAGTGTAGTTTTATTAACAATAGTAATATATTTGAACAGCCTGTCACTGGACAAATCTTTTCTTTTTCCACAGGCACTAATTGTAGGTCAGTGAATGTGATTTATCTCGCTAGTTGCACTGCCTGCCAAGCGTTTTATATTGGCAAAACCAATAGGCAGTTGAGATTGAGAATTAGGGAACATCTTTATAAAATGAGAATAGGTGATATCACTAATGCACTAGCGAAACATCAGATACAGGCAGGGACTACACATTCCTTTACCTTTTTTGTCTTACAGATTATTCATGACACTATGAGGGGTGGGGATGTGGAAGCTTATACACTTGAGATGGAACTCAGATGGATTATAAGGTGCAGAGCTGATTCAACCCCTGGGTTGAATGATAAAGTTAGTCTACAACCTTTTTTGAAAAGAAGGAAGTTAGGTAAAGCTGTGAATAAATAAAATTAAATATAAAATAATATATATAATATATTTTATTATTTTTTGAACAGTCACTTTTGCTTGTTTTTAACTGTTGTTTTATCTATGTTTTATAATGGATGTTTTCATAGTAGAAGCTTCATGAATATTTTATTGTTTAATTAATTGGTTTGAACAACACCCTGTTGTTAATTGTTGAAGCTATTTAATGACTGTTTGATGTGTATACTGCTACAGTCTGAGGAAGCCATTCTGGTGAAAGCGCTTACTACTGCATGCAATAAAGAAGGTTTTTTATCGTTTTGGACGTTGTGGACTGCTTTCTGGTTTTGCTTTTTACTTGCCATTGCTGCTTAGTACTTCATGCTGGTGTCTGCAGAGGAATGCAGTATTTTTGTGACTTTGCGAACAAGCAGTGTTGAGTTTTACAAGCCCTCACGTTCCTGTACACAAGGTTTTCATTTTTATGCTACATGTTTTAACAGGAACGTGGTCTCTCTGTGCTAGCCTTTTATTCATAATAAATAATTAGCTCAATGCAAATGACTTTATAAAGTTTTAATAAGAAAGTCTTGATTGAAGTGTTCTGATTGGTGCTGTGAGCTGAGTTCAGAAAGTACATAACACGTTCACATCAAAGTATCTAAGAGCAACATAATGGGTAAAAAATTAAGACCCTTAAATTAGCAGAAGTATTTTTATTCATTAATACAACTCTGCTTTTCACCTGGAGATACAAATTACCATTTATCTGCTTGTAAAGTTCTCTTATAAAATGAGGGCACCCATTCAATTACTTGGGGGGCTCTTGTTACAGGTCAATTACTGTATCTTCCAAGTTATTGTAGATGCTTTACTGTATAAAAGAGTGTGACTTCTATGTTTTGTCTTTACAGTGTTTTGTCAGTAGTCAATATTCTTTTTTTAAACCAAGTTACTAGGAAAATCATTGACCCAAATGAAGTTTGTGGCTTTTATAAATGATACAATTGTTGCACAAAGTTGAATACTAATCTCTTGTAATCATACAATATACATGTAACAATGGCTCTTGGGGGGGTTTGATGATAGTGATCCCTGTGCTCTTTCAAGTATGTAAGAAATTGGTTTGATGTAATATCTGAGGAATGAATCTCAAGTAAAAATTGTTGGATTATTACCTTCTTCTTCAGGGAACTCATACAGGCACCTATTATTTCTCCAGATTCAGTTCTCTTGGTCTTCCAATATAACCAAGAGCATTTGGTTTTGTGTTACAATGAAGTCTTTCTGCAGTAAACTTTCCTGGATTCTTGTATCATGTCCATGTAATTAAACCCTTCTTTAGTTATTTTAAATAAATTCCCAAGATTTTCATGCTGAGACTTGGATGACACTCTAGTCATTATCTCTCTGAAAACTGGCACTTCATCATTGAGTACCCATTAGAAACTCTTCCTGGCATATGAATCTTGGTGGATACACTCATTCTATGGCTTAGAGGGATAATGCCCTAACTATAGCCTAGATGACTCAGGTTTGATTAGCAGCTTGGACATTTGAGGAGCTGGTAGGGAGGGATGGGTGTGCCTGTCCTAGGGGTGAGGGCATTCATCAGTGATGCTACCTGAGGGGAGGCATAGTCCAAAGAGGGGTGTATCCCTTGGACATATATTGACAAGTGCAGGGCAGAGGGGCAGGGGCAGTAACTGGGTAGGTCATAATGTAAAAAAAAATCCTTTGGCTGACAGTTGAAGGCCAAGACCCCACAGGACACCCTTAAGATTTGTGCCAGCCCCAACCTGTATTTGAGTAAATCAGGAAGCAATGAGAGAGGTTAGCAGACCTAATGAAGGATGTGGAGCACTGCTGGAGGAGTGCCATTGGAAGAAGCAAGAGGAAAAGAAAAAAAATTCTTTAACTATTTATTCTTTTGGCTTTCAGTAGTTTTTCTTGCAGATGTTAGGAGATTTTTTCACCAGTGCTTCAAATTGTAGTTGTTTCATTTATTGATAAAGAGTTTCAAAGAAATATTACTAGTATATGGCCCCCAAGGAAAACATTTTAATCCATTATAATCCATTGCCAAATGTACTTGCAAACCTGGGTGATAATTTTTTTCAGCTTAATACTCTTTGCGCATATCATAACCTCTTTACAGCATAGCATTTTTCTCTTATTATTTTCTCTAGTTGGGCAGTCCCCATCATTTTTTTCTTTACTTCCTCCTATCCTTTATACACCTCTTCCTTCTATTCCAGTATTTAGTTTACCTAGTCTTCTTTCTCCCTACATCCAATTAAGTTGCTTGTCTGTTTTATCTTTATAGACTGTTATTATGAGTCACCGTATTTAATATTGTTTGCTTTTGTATCCTTAGCATTGCTTTTTTTTGTTTGCTCTGTGTATGTCAAAACATGTAGTTGCTGATATTTGTTTGTCTTTTTTTTTCTCATTTTGTATTTTAAGCCCTTGGTCTGGATCATGGCTGAACATTGTCTTTGGACAAATTCACCTATTCAGTTAATAAATAAATGAAACACATTAATTAACTATCCACATTCTCTTGCAGAGATAATGTACATTATTCCATTAAAGGTATCCTGCAAATCTATTATAGTCTGCACTAAATACTAACCTGAGAAGCAACTCAGTGGACAGAACTACAGGCTGGGTTTCTGTGTCATCTTGGATAATTATTAAATGTTCCATATCACATAGCTGTTTGCTGCCTTATGTTGCCAGGTAACTACTGTCTGTTGTGGTATAAAAGCACTTTATTGGGCATGACTGTCTCCTATAGACTGTAGCACAACCTATCTATGCTGAACTATAGCCGCAGGTTTGTACTCTGTCACCATGGCAGTCAGTTACTGGGCAGCTCTCTGCACAAGTAAGAAAGCTAGCAGTTCCAGGATTCTGATTTTGTGGAGCTTGTATAGAGGAAGCAGCATTCAGGCTGTCCATATGTCTAAGCATTAGTAACCATACCATCAGTTCTGAGCAAGGTTATTCTACAAAGGCACTGAGACTCTTATAAACATATTTTGCTCCCTATAAAGTAAGCCATGCAATTTTACTGGTAATGTACTTTTTTACCCTACAAATCTATAAGGTCATGCATGCATTTATCGTCATAGCTCACAGAACATGCATTGTCATTATTTTAGCATGCCAACATTACAGGTTGCTGTTTACAAGGTACCTGGACAGTTTTATTTGTGACTTTTCCCGGAAAGTGTAGCAAACAATGGAGATATCAGGAATCAAAACTTGTTTGACCATGGATTTAGTTCAGTATCTCAAACACAAAGAAGCAATTTGGGACAAGAGATAAGATAAGCACAGATGGAAGCTTTATCTCTGCTTTTCTATCAATTTATACAAATAAGTGACCATGCTGGCTGTTGAAATTGTATCATGTTGTCATCCACAGTGATCACAGAGGTTTTTTATTTAGCCTATGAATGTTCGTTCAATGAGATACAAGTCTGTCTAACATCTAAAAATGGTTTCCATTCTAGTCTGTCCCTCTTTTGACAAATTGCTTTATTCCCTGAAATCCTACCTTGGATTCAAAAACCTAAACCAATATCTAATGCCACCCTGGCACATGAAGGTTCTCCTTTATTTAGGAAGGTGAAACTACTGCTTCAGTCTTCATGCATCATGTATGACTGGCTATAGTTATAGGTTTTTGTTAGTACGAAAGTACTGGGCATAGGTGCTTATATCTACTTATATATACTTCTTCAAGACAGTCACCGAGGCCCTGGATGAGGGAAAATCTGTGCATACAGCCTACCTAGACTTAGCCAAGACTTTTGACACTATCCCTCACACAGGCTTCATTGACAAACTCACCCAGCTAGGTATCAACCCTTATATCATTAGTTCACTAACTGGTTCACTGACAGAACCTATATAGTCAAAATAGGGGAATTCACCTGCAACACAGACCTCTAACCAGTGGTGTTCCACAGGGATCAGTCTTGGGACCTCTACTATTTGGAATCCATTTCTATAAAGTACAAGCTAAAACTAAAGATCTGTGGCTGACAAAGTTTGCTGATGACTGCAAACTGGGAGCGGTCATATAATCTCCAAACATTGTCAACATCCTACAATATGGTCTTGTACAAACAATAATTGGTGCCAAAGTTATGGCCTTAAACTCAATGCAAAAAAAATGTATTTTCATCCCTTTTGGTAAGAGTGATGTTCCTGCTAACTACCATGTCAATAACAACGCTCTAAGTACGGACTCTGTGGTGAGAGGCCTGGGCACACAGGTTGACAGCAACCTTACCTTTGATCACCATGTCTCCACAGTGGTAAGAAGGGCATTCTATATTGCTTATTTCATAAGTAAGGGCATTGCCTTGAGAAAAAAAGAATTTATAACCTACCTGTACACTTCCCTCATCAGGCCAATAATTTAATACAATGCCCCTTTTGGCATGTACCTTTCCAAGCACCTGCAGTAATTGAGTGGCCACAAAGGTTCTTCACAAGGAAAATTCAAGGTCTTCAGCATCTGTCCTATGTGGATCATCTGAAATCACTGTTACTTTATTTTTTTTCATACAGACTACTCAGAGGTGATCTCTGCCTTGCATATAAGTCAATCTCTGGCCCTGCTTTATTAGAAATGCTACATATCCGCAAGTCAAATGGTACACGGGTTACTCACTCTAAATACCTTAGCCTGGTATGTGACATTAATAGAACCTGCTGGAGGGATGGATTTGTCTTCCAGAGGTTACCACACCTCTGGAACAGTCTCCCACTTCATGCCAAGCACAGCACCTCACTGTCCTCTTCAAACGCAGTCTGGATGATTGGATGGGTAACCATGGGTTCAGTATGGGGGTTCCACCTGTGTCCCTCTTGCTTGGGGCAATAGGTGCTGATCGTGGAAATAAGGGTAAACCTGGCTAGGCTTGTAAGGGTCATTAACCTAGTAACCTCCTATGATCATATGATCCTATAATCAAATGCAGACACAGCCATTGACTAAGCTATTATTTAAATGAGCACATCCCAAGACAGGCAATGTCCACCACAAATAAGATGCAGAGGGTAGATGGCCCCTGACTATAACAAAACAAACAAAAAAAGACTTTCAGTAGGCATGTCACTTGCTCATAAAATAACAATGGAAAGAACATGTATCATGAGAATCTGTGTACTTTACCTCTCATTTATGATATTCTGAGATTCAGGCTATTACATGATGAGGAACTGGATATGTCTGTCTCCAGCCTGAGTACATTACTTGCTTTGAAAACAAAATGTCTAGTTTTACACTCAGAAAAATCAGTAGCATGGGAGAAGCACATGCATGTGGGGACACTTTTTTTTAAATTAGAAAAAGAAAGAAGATGGTACTTACAGCACTTTCCAGATCGGAGTTCAAGTTTTGCTGAGTGTCAGAAATCTGGACCAAAACCTGACCTGTAAAAGAGAGTGAAGGTCACATCAGTCTCCATTATGTCACAGCAGAGGTAGCCCCTTATTCTATGCCTTTGACTTTGAGATACCTGCACCTTCAGGCTTAATGAACAGCACCGACTAGGCCAAAACATAGCTATAAGGTATGATTGAATATAAAACTGGATGATACATATAAAGTGTTTTGTATATGCAGGCAGACTACTGAAATGCTACATCAGAAAACTTGGATGAAATGTACAATTAAACACAACTGTCCAGCAATTATTCAAAGAATGGAATACTTTATAGAACATGTACTGTACATAATATATCACTAACAAATCAGTGTTTTACTCCGTGTCACCCTAAACAGGGTTAATCACAATGCCAAACATAATATTTTTATTGTATTTTATTTTTTAACTACTGAGTAACTTCATATCAATGTAACCACTAAGCATTGATTGACAAAAAGAATACAGTTAATATCGTCAAATATTTTCCATTCATAAGTCTCATCTGCAACTCACTGTCTTACAGATTCCTACATTTTCCCTCATTTTTACTAAAGGAAAACTTGCAGCAACTGCAACCATTTCAAACATGCCTGGTCAAGGTACTGGTGTGAACCTACATTTTAACATGAAAATTATACATAAATGTATAGGTTCTGAAATGTATTCTCTTTTCCTTGCCTTTTGCATCTTACAAGACATATTTAACAAGGCACTCAAAATATATTTGTGAATAGTTATGCTTTTGATAATGCAAAATCCTGGCATAATGCCATGTTTGACATGCTTTTTATTAAAAAAAAATGGTAACATTTCTTTCCCTATATCATGATACAGTAAACTCTCAGTTAACCCGAACTTAAGCAATAAGAACTCTCAAGCAACCAGAAAAAAATTGAGGAAATACGGTACAGTATGAACAATTCAGCTTTTCAGGTGTTGCACTTTGTTTCCCCCCCCACAGAAACATATCTTATGTTTTTAGGGTTTTAGAGCTTCAAAAAGGAAGATACAAATAAATTCCATATCTCCCCAACTTGAGAACAGGTCAAACCAAACAAGTCAAATCACTAAAACATCAATACTCACTGGGAGGGTGGCCTAATGGTTAAGGTGTTTGCCTTGCAAGCACAAGGTGCAGGGTTTGAGTCTCACAAGCAATAATTGGGTAGGCTCACAAGGGCAATTAACTTAGTACAAACCTATACTCACTCACTCAGTTTGCATCAGATTACACATTCTCTCCGATGTCACACACACTCTCTTTTCAGCTTTCATACATGCATTCACTTTCTCTTTGATCTCTCACACATGGTTGCTTCTGCTTTCATACATGCATTCACTCTCTCTCTGTTCAGTTCATTCAATTCTAATCCACACAGCGTGCCACTGAAAACCATTCCATCTGCCATGCTTTCTAGCAGAAATATAAGTTTAAAACATTATTATTCCAGCCAGGCTTTTAATTATTGTATTTCAATATTAAAATCAATTTAATACAGTGTTTATGGTATGGTATGGTATAGGATACAGTATTTGTCAGGTCTCTTTTTAATAGTAACTCTCAAGCAACCAGAAACTACAGTTATCCAGCATCTACCAATCCTCATGGGTGCTGGTTAACTGAGAGTTTACTGTACTATTGTTTCTCTTCAAGACAACATAAATGAAAATTGAATATAACATTTCCTTTTATTTATATCTGGAACTTTAACAGTTCTGCATGTGCTTAGAGCTTTTCGACAGTATCAGCAGATTAAGTAAGTGCACTATTGAAACATTTCAGCAAATTCAACAGGTGGCATTGCCTAATCACATGTTGGAGTATTGCACAATTGTTCTCTGTGGGCAAGGATTAAGTAAAACAACTTTGTAGCTAAAGTATTTTGAGGAAATGGTTCAAGGCATTCGTAGAATTTGGTCACCACCTAGATAAGTTGCATTTTTAAGTTTTTAAAGATCAGTAAATATGTTCACATTACATCCATGCAATCTGGTTTACAAGTAAGTGATCAATAATTCTAAATTTGAAGAAAAAAACAATAGAAAGACAATGCTTCTTCTTCCACAGAGGGTACACAGTTGGAGATATTGGCTCAGATGTGTCATGTTGTTAATATGTCAGCAATATGCTTTTCAGAGGGTTTCTCATAAAGTCATTATGAGTTTCTACTATAGTTAATCACCATTATGGCCAAAATATGCTACATCATTCCAAACAGGAAACACACAGACATCTAATGCATCTTTCCTTACCATTGCATGCAAAGTAGTTTGATAATTTCTACAGACTCTCAGTGTCTGGCTACTATATATTCTACTTGGAAAACCATCTCTCACAAAAAGTTGGTCATTATATCAAATATTTCCAAAAGTTGAAACATTTTAGGGAAAAGAAATACAACATCACTGATGGATTATTTAGGCTTAATGTGTTCTCAGAAAATGTTAAAAAAATATAGCAAAACAATATTTTTGTAACTTTATTTTGTGCAATTCTAAAGCAATAAGAATTTAGTCAAAATCTGACATTAGACTCTAAATCCAGATATTGCATTTGGATTTCCTCTCCTTTTTAAGCAAATATATAAACACTTGCAAACAGAGTAAGATAACATATAAGATAAAGAAAAATACACACCCAAAAACAATCAGAAATATACTTCACCTTGTTACAAATTAAGATGGCTTGACCAGCCAACTCTCTGGCACTGAAGTTTTATGTATGACTAGGATGACATCAACCTTTTTATTTGACAAGATGCAACAGAGTCGGACCACTCTGCTGGGAAGAAGGGGGGGGGGGGTCAGGCTGCTAATGATGTGGTATGATATTGCAGGGGTACTATAGGGATTACACTCCACTACAAGACTGCTCTCTAATGGTGGTGAGTGGGAGTGCAGCTAGTGTACTCTGAATATAGACTAACACAGACAGGCATGTTGGAGATGGAAGAAAACTCAAAACAGTATTTCTTTTTTATGTCTGTAGACTAAAGATTTAGCCAGTGTTCATAGTTGTTCTAAAAAAAGAGCACATTGTGTCATGGGTGTAACACAGGGAAGTGTTTTAGCAAAATGTACAACTTTTGGGTTTCACCTAACCACAAATTACCCAATTATTCTTTGTGGGTCAACTTACAGTAAAAATAACATTACAGTCAAAGTGTTTTGAGGAACTGGCATGAGACTTTCATAGTATTTGGATGCTGGTTGTGTAAAGGGGATTTTGAAGCATTTAAAGAGCAATACATATTTTCAGTTCCATAAAAGACAAGAAAATATAGCTACTGCACATTCCAAATATGTTTGTCCAAGGCAGTTATGTGAACACTCACTTTAATATCAAAACAATATACAAATGGATATGTATTTAAACTGTATCTTCTTTCAGAAAAATAATTAGCTAGTTAACAATTACTATAATGCAATTATTAAATACTAACATCTGAGACTATATTTGTCATTGAAACCTTACATTATGTTATTTTTCTTACTTGGTAGCATGCATTTACAACGGGTACAAAGAGAAATGCATTATTAGCTAACAGTCATGCTTTAAAGGCCCAAGTACTTACTGCACTATAGTTTTAATGAGAAATTTGGATAAACTAGAACATCTAAAAGTTTTTCATGAATTAATGAGTTTTCGTTTTACAAAATCCTATATCTATTTACATAATGCACTGTTTTTCTTTAAATATTGTTTTCAAATATCATTTTAAGACATCTCTTTGATAATTAATAGGTCTAGATACCTGATTATGTCATCTGCTGTGAGAAACATCCAATTGACTAGATGTGAAAGTTAATCTCTTAACACAGCATTGTTGGTACAATTTGCAATTTAGAGTCCAAAAGATTAGTGAAGTAAAGTCATCCAGAAATATTGACATTTACATGACAAAAAAATGTATATTGCCTAGAAAAAATTCTGGGAACTTTCTTAAACATGGACTTGGGATAACTGTAATTAAATATTCAAGGAGCAACTAATTGTCATGATTAAAAATAATTTGGTCTAAACAAAAATTTGTAGGCGGAAACTTATTTGCCAAGCTGAAAATAAAAATACATGAAATAAAACATTATGGATTACTTATCAACAATGGTTTATGTTTTCTGATGGACTTCAGCATGTCTGTGTGAATTCTGGGTTGGTAGCACAAATGTTTTACTGCCCTCAAACTAGCACATTACCTCAAGGACTAAAGAGACATTCATATTTATTTAACATTTATTTGGTTTGTTTTGATGACTGGGCTATATTCATTAGACTTATAACCTATTTTCAGTGGCGTACAGAGGTGATATTCATACAAGCTATGAGTAATTTTTCTAGGACACTGGGGAGATTCCCCCAATTGTTTTATATCTAGAGACATTGTTTTTTTGAAGACAGTATACAATTGGTTACATGTAAATATGTAAATATGTAAATACTGACGAGTGCATGCATTTGTGTGTATGTGCATGCGCCCATATGTGTACGTGTGTGTGTGTGTGTGTGTGTGTGTGTGTGTGTGTGTGTGTGTGTGTGTGTGTGTGTGTGTGTATGTGTGTGTGCGTGTGTTTTTATATAGATAGACGTATATATGCATGTATTTTCTTTTTCTTTCGGCTGTTCCTATTAGGGGTCACCACAGTGGATCATGTTTCCATTTCTTCCTGTCCTCTGCCTCTTGCTCTGTCACACCAACCACCTGCATGTCTTCTCTCACCACATCCATAAACCTTATCTTAGGCCTTCCTGTCTTCCTCTTACCTGGCAGCTCCATTCTTAGCATCCTTCTCCCAATATAACCAGCATCCCCCCTCAGCACATGTCCAACCCAACACAATCTCACCTCTGTAGCTTTGTCTCCAAACTGTCCAGCCTGAGCTGACCCTCTAATATACTGATTAATAATCCTGTCCATCCTTGTCACACCCATTGCAAATCTTAACATCTTTAACTCTGCCACCTCCAGCTCTGACACCTGCCTTTTTGTCAATGCCACATCCCCAACCCATATAATGTAGCTAGTCTCACTACCCTCTTGTAGACCTTCCCTTTCACTCTTACTGGTACCCATCTGTCACAAATCATTGCTGACACTCTTGTCCACCCACTCCATCCTGCCTGCACTCTCGTAACCTCTCTTTCATACTCACCATTACTCTGAACTGTTGATCCCAAGTATTTAAACTCATCCACCTTCACCACCTCTACTCCCTGCATCCTCACCATTCCTCTATCTTCCCTCTCATTCACACACATATATTTTGTCTTAGTCCTGCTGACCTTCATTCCTCTCCTCTCTAGAGCATATCTCCACCTCTCCAGGATCTCCTCAATCTGTTCCCTACTCTCACTACAGATCACAATGTAATCCACAAAAATCATAGTCCACAGGGACTCCTGTAGGATCTCATCTGACAATCTGTCCATCACCATTGCAAATAAGAAAGAGCTCAGAGCTGATCCTTGATGTAATCCCACCTCCACCTTGAGCACATCCATCACTCCTACCACAGATCTTGCTACTGTCACACTGCCCTCTTACATATCCTGTACCAGTCTTACCGACTTCTCTGCCACTCTTGACTTCCTCATACAATACCACAACTTCTCTCTAGGCACCCTGTTATATGCTTTCTCTAAGTCCACAAAGACACAAGGCAACTCCTTCTGACCTTCTCTATACTTCTCCATCAACACTCTCAGAGCAAACATCACATCTGTAGTGCTCTTTTCTGGCATGAAACCATAACTGCTGATCACTAATCATCACCTCCCTTCTTAACCTAGCTTCCACTACTCTGTCCCATAACTTCATGCTGTGGCTGATCAATTTTATCCCTCTGTAGTTACTACAGCTCTGCACATCACCCTTATTCTTTAAAATCGGTACCAATACACTTCTTCTCCACTCCTCAGGCATCTTCTCATTTTCTAAGATTCTGTTAAACAATCTGGTTAAAAAATCCAATGCCATCTCTCCTAAGCACGTCCATGTTTCCACAGGTATGTCATCTGGATCAACAACCTTTCCATTCTTCATCCACTTCATAGCTATCCGTACTTCCTCCTTGCTAATCCACTGCACTTCATGATTCACTATCCCCACATCATCCAACCTTCTCTCCCTCTCATTCTCTTCATTCATCAGCCCCTCAAAGTACTCTTTCCATCTGCTCAACACACTCTCCTCGCTTGTGAGTATGTTTCCCTCATTATCCTTTATCACCCTTACCTGCTGCACATCTTTCCTAGCTCGGTCCCTCTGTCTAGCATGTTGGTACAGGTCCTTTTCTCCCTTCTTAGTGTCCAACCTTTCATACAACCCTTCATACGCCTCATCCTTAGTCTCCACCACCTCTCTTTTCAGCATGCAACTCATCTCCTTGTACTCCTGTCTACTTTCTTCATCTCTCTGACAATCCCAGTTCTTCTTCACCAATCTCTCCCCCTCTGTACTTCCTCATTCCACCATCAGGTCTGCTTGTCCTCCTTCCTCTGTCCAGATGTCACACCAAACACCTTTCTAGTTGTCTTCCTTACAACCTCTGCTGTGGCTGCTCAGCCATCTGGTAACTCTTCACTGCCACCCAGTGCCTGTCCCTGAACTCCACCTTACAGTCATCATTTTGCAATTTCCACCATTTGATCTTTGGTGCTGCCCTCACTCTCCTCCTCCTCTTCTTGATCACCAGTGTTATCCTACAAACCACAATCCTATGCTGCCTAACTACACTTTCCTGTCAGAAGTTTACAGTCTCCAATCTCCTTCAAACTGGCCCTCCTGCATAGGATATAGTCCACCTGTGTGTATCTTCTTTCACTCTTGTACATCACCCTATGCTCCTCCCTCTTCTTAAAATACGTATTCACCACAGCCATGTCCATCCTTTTCACAAAATCCACTGCCATCTGACCTTCTGCATTCCTCTCCTTAACACCACACCTACCTATCACCTCCTCATCATCTCTGTTCCCTTCACCAATGTGCCCATTGAAATTCACTCCATTCACCACTATCTCACCCTTGGGTACACTCTCCATCACTTCATTAAACTCACTCCAAAATTTTTCTTTCTCATCCATCGCACACCAAACTTGCCTAGCATTTGCACTAACATTCATCATTGCACCATCAATTTCCAGCTTTATAACCATCACTCTATCTGACACTCTTTTCACCTCCAAAACACTCTTGATATACTGTTCCTTCAGGATAACCCCTACCGCATTTCTCCTCCCATCCACACCATGGCAGAATAATTTGAATCTGCCTCCAGTACACCTGGCCTTACTCCCCTTAAATCTGGTCTCTTGCACACATGATATATCAACCTTCCTTCTCTCCATCATATCAGTTAACTCTCTCCCTTTGCCAGTCATACTGCCTACATTCAAAGTTCCTATCCTCACGTCCACACTCCCAGCCTTCCTCCTTTCCTCCTGCCTCCGGGCATGTTTTCCTCCTCTTCTTCTCCTTCAAACACCAGCACCTTGTTGGCTAACAGTACTGGTGGCAAGCGTTGTCAACCTGGGCCTCGACTGATCCAGTGTGGAAATCTGTATTGTTGTCCACATATTTGATCTGGCAAAAATTTTACACCAGATGCTATTCCTGACATAACCCTCCTCATTTTTCCGGGCTTGAGATCGGCACAAAGAAATACACTGGCTTGTGCATGTTTATATATATATATATATATATATATATATATATATATATATATATATATATATGCATGCATAAGGTATCTAAAAATTTACTGGACATAAGCCATAATACTGAATGAAAAATTAAAATAGACCAGCATGTTGAAACTAGAAAATGTCAAAATAAAAGTACTTACTGCACAAACATGTGGAGAGCTGGACTTGTCTCCCTGTATAACCCACATCAGCACTTGTCCCAAGATAGTGGTTTTGTGTTATAAACAGTGTCTGTGTGCATGTTACATTAATGGTGCAGTTGAACTTTTGATTTCAACGTTTACCAGTTTCACCATTTTGATGTTTCAGTATTTTTCATTTAATATTATGGCTTTTAGTATATCTATGATGGAAGTGCCGTCACCAACACAGGCATATTAGACAACAGTGTGATATGCCATTCAAAGGAGGGTAACACTGCAGGAGTACAGAATCACCCATCTCCCATACAATATACTACAATATCAGTTCTGGAACATGAATCCGCACATCTGGTATGGTTCTACAGGCCACACCCTTCTGACCTTCCCAGTATCATGAGCAAGTGTGTTGTCTGCTAATCACTAAGACTGCAGCTCTATTCTTATACCTCTTATCCTCTGCATTTATCTTACACACATAAAATACTGTAACAAAGGTCTGCATGCGTTAAACTCTCAGTATTTTCCACACTGTCAGAGAGATTCAATCATTTTCTTGGAAGATATTCTTAGGCAACTGCCACAGATTTTAAGGGTATTTGAAGTGTTCAGACTTTGGATTTCAACTCATTCCTAAGAAATTAATGGTACTTAAAGTGTGGGGGGGGGGCTGGAGGCACTGGTTTGGTTCCCATGTGCATACATGAGAAATACATATTTAGGAATTAAAGTGCATAAGATAGTGGGGAAAGCTATTAGGAAGAACTTGGAGGCTTTAAGGCAGAAGATTAGCAGGATGCTGGACAAGCAGATGAGAAAAACTTGGATGTTCAAAGGCCAGGTGGAACTTTTGAAGAGTTCAGTCTGCCCGCAAGTGGTATATTTAAGGAAGCATATTATTTTACTTCCACAGGGTGAGCTAGTAGGGATGATTCTGTGTATATGTGACAGGTATGTATAGAAAGGGAGAAATGGAGAATAGGAAAAAATAGAAAGTTAGCAGAAGGGAAATGGGGAGGGGAGGGAATTACAGACTTCAAAAGTTATGCAATGATTATAAATGTGAAGCAAAGAAGAAGAAAAAAGAAGGGGACAAAAGTAAGGGAAACCAAATGGCTATACTGGGGGGAAAGGATGTAGGGGTCAAATATTCAGATATTTGGGTAGCTGGAGGCAAGCTCAAATTGAATAATTAGGAAGTATTTGTGAGGCCAGAAGCATGTAGAGCAATTAGGACAATGGAGTTTATGGAGAATGTGAGAGATACAGATTCTGGGAGAGATGGGAAATGCATGAAAGGGAGGCGGTAGACCTTTATTGAGGTGGTCTCTTTTTTGGGTGACCCAAAGTGGTTGTCATATTACTAGAGAAAATTTGGCCAGGGCATTGGCTAAATTTCCTAGCTGTTTTCCATAAGTGCAGTAGGATGTTTTACATCCACCAAAGCTTTCACCAACTCAGGCAAGTGGGACTTCAGTTAAACATCTCATGCAGAGTACAACACACTCACATGTGCAGCACCTCTCTTATGTTGCATTGAAGAGAAAGTAATGAAACATGAATCTAAGCCCTGAGGGTAGGAATACAAGCAACAGCGTTCTGATCTTGCAGCATTTGGCATCTACTTCTCTGAAGTACAGGCCAACACTAAGGGACTCTGGCTAACAAAATTCGCAGATGACTGCAAACTGGGAGCCATTATTGAATCCCCAAATGATGTGGATACTCTACAAAAGGGCCTTACAGAAACAGATGCTTGGTGCCAGAGCCATGGGCTCAAGCTCAATGCCAAGAAATGTATAGGTATCCCCTTTGGGAAAAAAACATGTACCCATGAACTACCACATAGGTGGCAGTACACTAAACACAGAAAGTGTGATAAGAGACTTAGGGACACAGGTGGACAGTGGTCTCACCTTCGATAACCACATTGCCACAACAGTCAGGATAAAAGGAGGTCACTGTCCCACTGTACTCATCCCTCATTAGACCCACTAAAGAATACAACGTCCCATTTGGTATGTACCTCTCAAGACATCTGCAACAATTGGAAAGGCCACAGAAATACCTCAGTAAAAGAATCACAGGCCTAAAGCAGATGCCCTACACTGACTGCCTTAAAAAACTCCAACTATACTCTGTCGCATATCGTCTACTCAGAGGCGATCTCTGCTTAACATACAAGCCCATGTCAAACCCAGAGCTGTTGGACATGCTACACTTAAAGAAATCCCAATCCCACAGAGTCACACGCTCCAGGGATCTAAACCTTGTCATCACAATAAACAAAACATGCTGGAGGGATAGGTTCCTGACCCAGAGACTCCACGGACTCTGGAATAGATTGCCCATACATGTCAAGCAGAGTGCCTCTTTGGCCTTCTTCAAAAGGAACCTTGATGATTGGATGGGAGAAAGGAAATTCACCCCGGGGATCATGTCAGTCACCCTGCTAGACAGGGGTCCATGGAAGTAAATAGCGTGGGAAGAAATAGCCAGGGAATTGTTATGGCTAGGCTTGTATAGGCCCTAGGGCTGATAGCCTAGTACCAACCTTTGAACCTATGAACTTATTAAAGGGGAGTCCGCTACCTGCTGAGACATGCTACATTGTTAATGCAATAGATGATGTGTATTGTTTTTGCATCTTCCTTTTCTTGTATCCATGTAACTGCAGCTCTGTAATTGATTGCAGCATGTCGTCACATGAGCAGATTTAAAGAATCTTTTACAACAGTTTTATAATTTGTTAACAGAAGAAGAGCAAGTCATGTCTATGAATATTCAGAAACAGATGCTGAATGGTGACAATAATTGTTCTATTGCAGATGTGGAATACAGAGAAGTAAATAGGCTAAAACAGCTGGGTACACATGTTCAACAGCTGATATATGATGGATAGGCAGTGCTAGCAGTGATTTTGTCAATAACAGGATGCTACAGATTCTGTGATAATTCAGTCATTTAATCTGATGACTTCATATCAAAAGAGTTGCCAAATTTCTATTTTTTTTACCATATGTGTTAAGGATCTTACAGGGTTTATTGTGTGGAGATTTTACTTTTTGCATTTTTTAAAAAAAATTCTTGCATCAATCAACTGATGTTTTGTTTCATCACATTTTAATTAATATTTCCTAACAACTGTCCCTGTATACCTTGAAAGTGCTTACATACAACGCAATTTTGTTTAAACTTGAGAGAACTTTCAGTAATCATATAGCACAGGCTAAAAATATTATTCCATAGCTACTGTGAGGTGAAAATGAATAATTAGATCATTGCCACTTAGTTCATAACATCTGTTGATAACACTAAACATAGACTTACTTATCAACTCGACTTAGTCACTACAGACACAATAGCGCCCAGGATTTAATAACTGTTGCGGTAAGTTATATACTATACTACTTAAGTGGCTCGCAAAATAACCTAGACTCAGAGAAAAACTACATAAAGAAGTCATGAAATTATTGTCTGTATGGTGGCTGTGAGATACTCACTTGTGCAGGCCTGTATTAATATATCTTGATTTGAGCTGTAACAGATCATAAGGACATAGCAGGTATTGTTAGTGGGTAAGACCTGCGTGATTTGATTGTAAGTGTGTGTGTGTGTGTGTGTGTGTGTGTGTGTTGGTTGGAGCATTATAGTTATATAGTAATTGCTCCTGAGGTGGTTAACGGGGGATCTAGACCGCTGCCTGTCAGAATTGTACTTGACTGCCAGTGGTGAGGATTGCCCTTCCTCTCTGAAACACATGCTGGCAAGCAGCTGTTGGCCATGATCACCTGTTTGTTACTGATGGGGGACAAGTACCTGTAGGGCTGTGAACACAGTTTGTAATACTCTATTTTTTTTCATTTATTATGCAGTCTTGATACAAGAAAAAGTGTGATCCCCATTATGTTCAAAAATAAAATATTTTAGGTTTTCATTTGAGTGTAGGCAAGTCTGCAATAAATTTAAAATCAGTCATTAAAAATGAACACTTGGATTTTATTAATAAGGCATAGATAATCAATTGTTAGGCTAAAAACTACATTGATGATCATTAAAATATACCAGTTGAAACAACTGCATTCATATTTTTTAGGTTAGATCACACGGGCCAGAATTCATAATTAAATTGTAGAGCAAACAGTGCAGTACTGTGCCAAAACAGAACATGCTCAGCTAAGTAAGAGATTCATTGAAACAGCTGGAGGTAAAAGGTAATGATCAAAAAGCCATGTGAATAGGGATATGCATCTGACCGTAAACAACATACAAATGTGAAAGGGAACACTGTAATGATCACATAATAAAATGTATGTAAGGATCTGTGGACTCAGGCTGTCATTTATAGTCAGCAGAAGTGAAGGTACTCAGGCAATTATGTCTGAATATAAAGACAAAAAGCATGCCAGAATCTATGGAGTTTCAATTGCAGAACATGCTAAAAAAGCAGCAGCTGTAGCAGTGTAGCATTTGGTGTCCATAAGCAGCTCTAGCCGGCATCTAGGAGCATGACATGGCCACAGATGGCATAGTCAAAAATATTAGTATCAGAAGATGACATACTATCAGTTAACTTGACCAGCAGCTGATGGATCAGTTCTGTGTGGCAGAGACATTATATGGGCATTGATTGACATGTACAACCTGCCACAAACTAATCTGAAAGAATACATGGATTTCCCATACCACTTGATAACAAGGTATATGCAGCTCTTATTGTTCTAACTACAACGACCTTTCGGGACAAACAGGGGACACTCTAGGAATATCATGGGAATGAACTTGTAGAACATGAAAGAGGTTCATCAACAAAGTTTTGTCATATATAAATGAAAATTTCTGTTTCCCTAACACTGCAGGAGTGAGACAGCGACACGACACTAATTACCTCAACAAAGTAATTAGACCTATAGATAGTATGCAAGAGAGAATAGAAGTCCCATGTGATGTCCAGACGTAGCAGTATATCAATAGGGAGGACTACCATTCCATCACTTGCCAGGGAGTGTACAACATACAGGGTATAATAAGTAATGAATCTGCACAGCACACTGACAGTGCCTATGATTCCCACATATGGCATACAAGTCATCCATATTGCCACTTCATGCAATTTCGCAGTGCCACCTTCTACAGAAGTACAAATACACTGGTATTCCCACATACATCACCCACCCCACCACCCTATTGTTATTTCTCTACTGTGTGTTCAGGTGATGCAGGATACCCAGGACAGCCACAAAGAACTTGTGGAATATAGCCCAAATTCAATATGACATGGCCTGCGCACAAACCAGGAACATCATATGGTGGGTATTTGTAGGAAAGTCTTCAAGGTACACTACTGTGAGCTTGCACTATGTCAACAGTGATAAAAACACTCTTTCTTTGAAGAAAAACAATAAAAATGTTAAAAGCACACGAATTCCCAGCTGAGATAAGCGCTTTCGGCTTCTTAAGCCTTCTTCAGATCATAAATAACAAGTGCTGGGTAAAAACAAATATATATTGTGTTGCAGCCAGTCCAGTGTCTTAAAATATTTTTTATCTTATCAGCAGTGCTTAGCAACTTGTGAGAAATGCCCAGGTTTTTATATAGGCAAAGGGTCAGAAGTTTAAAGAAATGATACTATGACATCTAAGAGACATCAGACATAAAAACACGACAAATGCATTAGCAAACCACATTGTGCATAATCCCAACCATGCATTTATATTTAAAGCTTTAGAAACTATATCAACCAATTTTAGAGGTGGAGACATAGAAAGCCTCACAGAAATTTGTGAAATAGGTTGAATTACGAATCTGCAAGCCCACCGACCACCAGGTCTTAATATTATGATCCCACTGAAACCACTTTTAAAGAATAGACGCTTAACTGTTAATTGAACTGATATCATTCTTTTAAGCTAAGTTGCAACAAGTATGTGAGAACTTAGGTATGACACGTGAGTTGAGGGGACCTGTGCTCCCCTCTGATTGGATAGAGTTTTATATTCAGGAGGGCATAGAGATGGGAAGCAGTTTCAGCACTAATCCAATATTAGTTTATATTGGTTTATTTCTATCCCCACATAGTTTTGAGATTGTAATTGTTTGGACTGTCCAAGTCAGCCAATACCCCCCCTTGCTCCCCTTCTTCCTGTTCACCAAGGGATTCCACCCTCATACTCTGAGGGGTGGAACTAATTAGTAGCCTCTCATCAACAGGACATATCTGGGTCTTTCAGTGTCCGATGGCTTGTGTTTCTATTAGTTACATCCTCCGGCTGTGATTAGAGGATGGTGCTTAGTAACAATAAACAATAAAAATAAATAATAAAAGCTATAGTTGTATCCTTCAAAGGCAAGATAAACTTATAATTACCATAAGGACAGGCCTTGCAATGGCTGTACCTCCTTATTGGAGTATACGGTAAACTTGGGGGTGCAATAGGAGTTACCCTAAGTGTGTCCTTTTCTGTCAATATCTTGAATGTTTTCTGTTGAACTAAATAATTATATGCAAAGAACCAGGATGAGAAACTTTTTGTATGGCTTTTGTTCCTCGTATGAAGCAATGAGGAAACTTTATTTAATGTGGGTCTTTTTTTTTTCCCCTCTGTTCACCAGGAAGCTTTTGCTAGTAGATAGCAATGTATAGAGGAAGCATAGATGAACAGGAATAAGAAAAATAAAAATATTAAAATTAAGTTAAAAAAGTGGTAAAACCACTTCATTAGGTTCACACTGTCCACTTTTTACAGCAGGTTAGTAATGGAAAAGTTCTTGTGAACAATGAAGAAATAGTAGTGTTTACAAGATTGGCTGAAGGCTTGGTAATAGCACTCTAATAGGCTGCACCAGTGATTGGAAGGAAACAATACTTAAAGAATTTGATTTGTACTTATACACTACAGGGTATTAACCTTCCCTGAGTGCAGAGATGTAAAGAACAGAGAGTGTACATACCTGATTGAGGACACTGCAGCAGCAGCAAAGGATTTTGATTGGAAGCTAGATCCTGTGCAGAGTTTGTTTCTGACCAAGGACTAAGAGTTAAGAGGTGCACTGCTGATAGGATAAAAATATTTTTAAGCCACTGGATTGGCTGCAACATAATATATATATATATATATATATATATATATATATATATATATATATATATATATATATATATATATATGTATATATGTTTTTACCCAGCACGTTTTATTTATGATCTGAAGAAGGCTTAAGAAGCCAAAAGCGCTTATCTCAGCTGGGAATTTCATGTTTTTAACATTTTTATTGTTTTTCTTCGAATAAAGCGTGTTTTTATCTCTGTTGACATAGTGCAAGCTCGTGGTGGTGTACCTTGAAGACTTTCCTACTTTGTTGTACCGCTTTGTGACACCTTTGGTAGTTGGGCTCAATTGATTTTGTTGTATGGTTGGTATTTGCATTGCTGAATGCCCCATTCTACTGCTAAGACATGCATAGGGTACACTGTAGTACATCCCTGCCACAGCCTGTAAGCTATATAACATGATTAGCAAGAATCAGACAGCCCATGTGTCAGACCCTGAAATGTCAAAACCTATAACAGTACACCACATCTACATTCTCTAGCAATAATGACAGTGATGTTAAAGACAGCAACCTGCAGCTATAACCACCTCTCCTACCCCCAACACTGTAGCTCATAGTATATGGCAGCACAGGAGAACTAATATCATGTAATCTGGCCTCTAAGGGTCCCTAACAAGTACACAATGGTAGCGTGGTGGCACATTGAATAAAATTATACGAGGCAATGTTTTTAATGGTATGTTGAACAGTCTTCCACTGTGCATCAGACATCTACATGTAGACTATAAAGGAGAGAGGATGGTCTAGGTCACAGCCATCACCTTATGCACAGCTGCCTAGGAACAGATTGGCACATGAATGGAAAACTATGCAACTTTGGATGGAGAGGCCATCAATTAATAGCATCACCCAGGGTATTGATTGTCCTAGCTACAGCTCTGCAATGAGTACTGCAGGCACTAGTGCAATGACCTGTTGACCTGTGCCATTGCAACTCTGGAGATTTCAGGGTGTTGGAAGAAGTGATGCAAGAATGACCTGAATGGTATCATGTCTGACACTTCTATTGTGTTTTATACTATTGTTATATCATTTAGAGAAGTGTTCTTAATAATGCATGGTTCACTTGAGAGATACCAGATTGGGTGTGAGTATAATTTATGTCTCAGTTTAACTTATGTCTCAGCTTGTGGGCACCATCTGAGTCATCTGCTAGATTGTACATACGTATGGCAGTGTAGGTAATGTGGGCAGTATAACGTTTCACAGGTTGTGGGTTTCTGCTTCATTGCACAAACATGCGTCGCTGGACCTTTACACTGACGTCTGCATTTCACACAGGCTGATATATCCTTTTTTACTATTTCTTAGAGTGAGAGGTAGAATGCTGCTGTCTGCCACAGAAGGCAACAATGGCTTTCAGCATAGATGGGTATTTATGACTCTCCTGTACTCTCCTCTTGTCTCCTCTCATCTGCACTCATCTCCTCTTGTCTCTTCTCCTTGGGGGTAAGGGTTAGAGTAAAGCTTAGAGAAGGTGATAGTGTATATGCAAGTGTGTATTTTAGGGTTAGGGTAAGGGTTAGGTAAGGGTATAGATTTAATTGTATATGTATTTGTTGGTGTGTGTGTGTGTGTGTGTGTGTGTGTGTGTGTGTGTGTGTGTGTGTGTGTGTGTGTGTGTGTGTGTGTGTGTGTGTGCTTGCGTGTGTGTGTGTGTGTGTGTGTGTGTGTGTGTGTGTGTGTGTGTGCACGTGTGTGTGTGTGTGTGTGTGTGTGTGTGTGTGTGTGTGTGTGTCTGTGTGTGTGTGTCTGTGTGTGTGTGTCTGTCTGTCTGACCCTCTCTTGTTTAGTGGTTGTGATACAGAAAGTTGTTTTTTTAAAGTGTAGGGTTAGGGTTAGGTGCAGGGTCAGGATTTTGTCCTTATGCCTACACCTTACCTTAAAAAACTTTTCAATAACACTTTCACTAATCAGACAAATTGGAGTCTACTGTTATGGTGGGTGTTAGGGTAAAGATTGATCTTAAAAATAGCTTTCCTTTTGCACTCTTTAGTACATTCAGTGTTTTGAGTGTTCGATAGTGTGATTCTTGCCTGTATCGCATCAGATGTTTTGCTTTCATTTTTGTGATACAGAGATGAATTACACTACAATCATACACACACACACACACACACACACACACACAGACACACACACACACGCACACACACACATATATATATATATATATATATATATATATATATATATATATATATATATATATATACAGTGGATATAAAAAGTGTACACACCCTTGTTAAAATGCCAGGTTTTTGTGATATAAAAAAATGAGACCACAATAAATCATTTCAAAACTTTTCCCATCTTTAAAGTGACCTATAACCTGTACAATTCAATTGAAAAACAAACAAATCTGTTAGGGGAAAAATATAAAAAATAAAATATGTACAATACGCTGGTTGCATAAGTGTGCACACCCTTAAACTAATACTTTGTTGTGTGTGCACACCCTTAAACTAATACTTTGTTGAAGCACCTTTTGATTTAATTACAGCATTCAGTCTTCTTCAGTATACACCTGCCATCAATTAAAGATACTCTGATTAACCCCAAATAAAGTTCAGCTGTCCCAGTAAGATTTTCCTGACATTTACTCAATTGCCTGCTATAGCAAAAGCCATGGTTCACAGAGAGCTTACAAAGCATCAAAGGGATCTCATTGTTAAAATGTATCAGTCAGGAGAAGGGTACAAAAAAATTCCACAGCATTGGATATACGATGGAACACAGTGAAGACAGTCATCAAAAAGTGGAGAAAATATAGGACAACAGCGACATTGCAAAGAACTGGACGTCCCTCGAAAATTGATGAAAAGACAAGATGAAAACTGGTCAGGGAGGCTGCCAAGAGACATACAGCAACACTGAAAGAGCTGCAGGAATTTCTGGAAAGTACTGTTTGTGTACTACATCTGACAACAATCTCCCGTATTTTCCATATGTCTGGACTATGGGGTAGGGTTGCAAGATGGAAGCCTTTTCTTACACAGAAAAACATCCATGCCCAGCTAAAATTTGCAAAACAATACATCAAATCTCCCAAAAGCATGTGGGAAAATATGTTATGGTCTGATGAGACCAAGGCAAAACTTTCTGGCCATGATTCCAAAAGGTATGTTTTGCGCAAAAACAACACTTTGCTTCACCAAAAGAACACCATCTCCATGGTGAAGCATGGTGGTGGCAGTATCATGCTTTGGGGTTGCTTTTATTCAGCTGGAACTGTGGCTTTAGTCAAGGTGAAGGGAATTATGAACAGTTCCAAATACCAGTCACTTTTGGACGAAAACCTTCAGTTGTCTGCTAGAAAGCTGAACATGAAGAAGAATTTCACCTTAAAACACGACAATGATCCCAAGCATACATCCAAATCAACAAAAGAATGGCTTCACCAGAAGAAAATTAAAGTTTTGGAATGGCCCAGCCAGAGCCCAGACCTAAATCCAATAGAAAATCTGTGAGGTGACCTGAAGAGGGCTATGCACAAGAGATGTCCTCACAATATGACAGATTTGGAGCACTTTTGCAAGGAAGAGTGGGCAAATATTGTCAAGTCAAGATGTGCCATGGTGATAAATTCCTATCCAAGAAGACTGAAGGCTGTAATTAAATCAAAAGGTGCTTCAACAAAGTATTAGTCTGAGTGTACACACACAACAAAGTATTAGTTTAAGGGTGTGCACACTTATGCAACCAGTATATAGTATTTTTTTTATTTTTTTACATTTTTTCCCCTAACAGATTTGTTTGTTTTTCAGTTGAATTGTACAGGTTATAGGTAACATTAAAAGTATGAAAAGTTTTGAAATGATTTATTATGGTCTCATTTTTTTGTATCACAAAAACCTGTCATTTTAACAGGGAGTGTGTACACTTTTTATCTCCACTGTATATATACATATGAATGTATGTATATATACATATATCTATCTATATGGAGGACCTATATATCTATATGAAGGACCTATCCTTACCTTACCCACATGCATTTTTCTGTAGGTTATACTTTTATGTGCACCTCTGTTTGCATAAGACCTCTTTCCTACTTTCCTGTGCTCCCCTTTTCACCCATTTAATGGAACTAATATGGTGTTTTGCTGGCTGAGCACCAGACAGCAGGGTTTTCACACATACTATATGTGTTTCCTATGTGGTACCTAGTGAAAGCCTGCTGCAGCAGCTGCAGATTTATTCTGCCTGCCTTGGCCATAGTACGAATTCTCATGTACTCACTGAAGGCAGCACAAAATCACTGTTTGCTCTGCTTTGTATCCCTTCTTCTGCACCATTCGATGAGGTTGCAGCTTTGCATTTCCTGCACTGTAAGATCTGACTGCCTACCTGCACAACATGCTCCCACTCAGTTATTCTTGTCCACTTTCTACAACAGTACATTCTTGCTATGTGCCACAAGGCTTACATTGCCCTGCAATACAGCTTTATGAATCCTAGCGACACTTAGTCTAATTTGCCAAGCTGCTTGTAAAACTGTTTTAGTTTATGATAATACTTTCACATAAGAATAAAAGAATGTCACTGACAGGGTCATAAATAACAGTAATATTATCTGAAATGTCAGAAGTAAGGATTGCAAACAATGAAAACTGTTCTCATGATGCTGAATTGACAAGAGTCATGTTTTTAGTGTCAAATAAGTCAGAAAACATGTTACTGTCTCCCAAAGTGCAATTTAGTAGTTTAGAGGTTGCGTAACACTTTCTGCCAAGTTACGTATACTTCTGAATGGTTAAGTTCCCTGTGATTATGCACAGGAAACTGTGTATAAGACAAGAATAAATTATATGCAGCATGAATACATTTATGGCCTGAAATAAACAGCTAACACTAAATTCCAAAAAGGCCAGAATAATGTTCTTCAGACCCACCCCCCCCAAAAAAAAACTAAGCAAGCTACCACCAGTCAGACCCTTCCATATAACAATCAGTGCATGCAGAGTACCCTTTCCTTAAAATATATTTGTGTTGTACTTGACCTAGCCTTGAATTTGTATGCCTGCCACAAAATCTCACATTACCTAACCTCAGAGGGAAGAAAATGCTACAAGCAAAACTGTATCACTACCACAACTTGAATATAGCCTTCCCCTATTTACCTGTGCCTCCAAGAAAAATCATAAAGATCTTCAATCTCTCTCTCTAACAAAATCTGTTGGTTTATCTTTCCTGTCAGCAAGAACTGAACATCCCTGCAGTATCCTCCAAAGTGTGAATTAGCTTCCGATTCTAGAGTGCACTGATCTCTTTTTACTCTGCTTTATGCACAAAACCTTATATTGCCAGTCTACAAGTCCTCTGGTATGCAGACTCCCTATGAAAAATATACCTTATCTACCTGGCGGTTAATCTAGCTAGTTTTCTCTAGACTTGCTATTTCCCTTTCATTAATTTATGCTGCTTTCTTTATTTTAGCACCCACCTTCTGGAACTCACTGCCTTCTGAAATCCACAATTTACAAAACTTCTCTATATTCAGAAAAATTCTACTTCAGTTCATTATAAAGCAAGCCTCATATTGTTGATTCAACCACCCCTAATAACTTAGACGAGCTTCCTCTCCACTTTATGTCAACATTCATTCTATACTCCTTTCCATTCTTTCTATGTCTCCTCCTGTCTGTTACTACATGGGCTCATCACATATTGTAAAAAAAAAAATATATATATATATATATATATATATATATATATATATATATATATATATATATTTATACATGGGTCTACTTTGATTCACTGAAAACTCATTTCACTGAATTTCAAAGCATTCACACGAAATCGATGAAAGCTCAAATCACTGAAAACTCATTTCACTGAATCACATTTCACTGAATATAAGTAGTGTTGGGCAAATAAAATGTATATGCTCCTTTCCCCACTGTAGTGCGATCCTGGAGTTAGTATATACAGTTGGGGGGCATAGTCCCCCACATTGAGGGTGTGTGGTGGGTGTAGACCCCACCTACATTTGGTTTTATATTGTTAGCTTTCAGTGAAATAAGATTCATTAATATAAAAGGTAACTAGGAGGGGGTGACGCCCCACCCCTAAACACTCCTGACTATATATACTAAATCCAGGATCGCATTACAATGGGGAAAAGGGCATACATGTTTTATTTGTCCAACAGTACTTGCATTCAGTGAAATGTGATTCAGTGAAATGAGTTTTCAGTAATTTGAGCTTTCAGTGATTTTTTTTGAGAGGTGAATTGAAATTCAGGGAAATGAGTTTTCACTGAATCAAAGTAGACCCATATATATATATATATATATATATATATATATAATATAAATATATATATATATATATATATATATATATATATATATATATATATAAATATATATATATATGTATATATATATATATATATATACTGTAATGCTCTTTTATTTTCATACTTAGAATGTCACGCCTATTTTGTTTAAACTGTCCCCAGTACTTTATCCATTGCTTCTCTGTACTGCATTCCTGAAAATTTGTTTTGTCTATATCTGATTTCAGTGTTCTTTATTTATTTACTCATTCATTTTATTTCATTTTTTTAGTTAAATCAAGAGAGGACATGCAGGTTGTTGGTGTGACAGAGCAAGATGCAAAGGACAGGAAGAAATGGAAAGAGTTGAGCCTCTGTGGCGACCCCTAAAGGGAGCAGCCGGAAGAAGAAGAGTTAAATCAACCCTGTTGCCTCACTGTGGTATTTCTGGGCTACAGCTGTTATAGGTCCAATATAAATCAGTCCACTAGCCCAGTCAAAACTTGAATAAAGAATAATAAAGAAGAAAATTACTGCAATATATGAGTTTTGCTAATATAAAGGCAAGTTTCTTTATGGCTGTTAGTGAAATTTCAAACAATTTCAATAAGTAATTTCTGTATTGCTTACATACCTCTCAACCTCTTAGAGCAAGAAATATGGACAAAGCCATAAATAATGGGGGCAAAGGACCAAAAATAGGGAGACTTTTTAAATATCGCTCTTACAAACTCAGAAAGTTGATAGAATATCAGGTTTTGCAATAGCACAGATTTCCTGAAGGGTATGAAGTCTGAAACTCAAATGTCTGTCATTATTTTCTGACTTAAACCCTGAGTGATTTGCCAATGATTTGGTAGAAAACCACAATCATATGATAAATTAACCAAAATTATGCAGCAAAAATCTGGAAATTCTGCAAAACTCTAAGGTTGAGAGGTATGTTACCATGTTACTTATAGTCTAGCTAGAAATGTATATGTCTTTGAAAATGCAGACGTTCTTGCAGCACATTGAGGGTGCAACAAACTTCATGGATCATTCAGAAAAAAAAACTTTCTCATTACCACAACATGAAATTTCCTGTCTGAGGCAATATCAATGAAAACTAAGCAATACTTTTCTCAGTTCATTACTGTAGCATAGCCTGAAGACACTGTGTTCTTCCTCAATATATGCCTGGTAAGTCCGGAACCTTGATTGAGGAAATGTTAAAAAATTGCAACCTGCGGCCTTGGTCTAACCACAGATTACCCACCTGCTCTCTTTGGATAATGATACAAACTAACAGCATTAAAACAAAAAGTACTTCCAGGAACTGCCATGATACTCTCATAGTACTTCACAAAGAGTTTGCGTTGCAAAGTTCTTAAAGATCAATGTAAATTATGAAGTTACACCCATTCATATTTCACTACTGAACCATTATTCTATGTGCAAAAAAGCAGACAACCGCAGTGCTTCCTTCCCAAGCTGTATCAAACTGCAAAGTCTGAACAACTGATACATGTTGTGGCTGTGTATTATTAACAGGTCAACATTCATTTAAAAGCTTGCATTAAAAAAGTAGTTCTGAGTTTCTGCCTTAAGTAACCTCGTACCTAAAACATGTCACATTATTTCCAAAGAAGAAATATACAGAAATGCAACATATCATTTCTTCACATCCTAAATGTAGTCATTATCTTCCCATTACAAAGAACTAAGACTCACTAAAATGACAATAACAAAGGATAGCTCACTTCCAGCAATCTAGGCGTTAACAGAAAAGGAAAAAAAATCTTTGCCAAGAAATTCTCACAATATTAATTAAACTATCTTCAAAGAAATACTTTTGCTTGTCAAAATGAAGGCACATTTTTTACTGAAATGGAGGTCTCAGTCTGATAGCCAAGAAAATGCTACTTTAAGAATAGCTCAAGACAAAACAATAAAAGGAAAAACTTCAAAGTCTAAAACAAACCCACAATCAATAATATTCTTACTGCTGTGACAAGCGAATCTCAGAAAAAGGAATTTTATGCTGGAGAATGAAGACTATGGCCAGGATTCATAAAAAGCTACACAAAGTGTAGTGATCGTGTTGTGGTCGCGCAACTCCGCCAAAATAATAGTGCACTATTTGGTATTCATTAAGTTGCTCTACACAATGTATAGAGCTGCCAAACTCAGATACGCTGCAGAATATGCTAATGAAAGCATAAAGAGCTGGAGTACATGCTAAGCAACCAATCCAACATGACAGAGCTATTCAGGAAGGTATAAATCAATCGTGTACACACAGAATAGGCTTTTGCAATGTACGTGAAAACACTTCAGAATACAGGCATGATTACACTTAGAAAAAAAACATGTTAGGGTTTGCTTCTGCTATTATTATGCTATGTGCAACAGGATTTAGATCAGGGTGCTGTTGTTGCCGGTGCCAGATCTTGGGCAAGAAGAATAAGTAGGGTGTTTAGACCCCGTCTAATTTATCATGGACTGCATGAAACAGAAATTGTTGACAGATACAGGGTGGACAGGGAAACACTGGAAGAAATATTCAACCTCTGCCACTCCCACCTCAAGTCACAGGGAAATCATGGAGAGTCCATCCTATTAGAAACAAAGTTATATGTAACATTATGTATACTAGCAAGTGGTACTTTCCAGAGATCCACAGTGGATATATTAGGGGTGTCACAGGCATCAGCCTCTAGAATATTACATATTTTTTTTAAATTTAATGATACTACATATCTGGCATATGGCATATCTGTTTCCATGAACCCAACAGGAGAGCAAGAACCATGCAGGAACTTTATGCAATAGCAGCACACTTCCCAGACGTTTTGGGGCCATAGACTGTACACACAAAGAAATAAAAACCCCACTTTGACAACAGGGAAGGAGGTACATCAACAGTAAAGGTTTCCACTCTATAAACTGACAGGTTATTTGTGATGGCCAAAGGATCATCTGCAATGTCTGTGCAGGTAAACCAGATAGTTTCCATGACTCACACATATGGCACACCTGTGAGCTGTACACCAGGTTTGCTAGGAGTGACATTCCTCAAGGGCATCTAGTGGGGGATGCAGGTTATGCACTGGAGTCCTGGCTCATGATATTAGTGAGAAATCCACACAACCCCACTAAGTAAGGATACAATGAGGCCCACCCACAAACTTGGAATATCATAGACTGTGTGGTTAGTTTGCTTAAATCAAGGTTCTAATGTCTAGACACATCAGTAGGTGGACTGCAGTATGACCCAGTCACCTGTGCCAAAATAATTACAGTCTGTGCCATGTTACATAATATAATTCTCAGGAAACAGCTTCAACAAAGACAGCAAGGGACAGGACCACAATTTCAAGGACCACAGGAAGGGTCAGCAGCAGCAGCAGTTACAGATGAGGTGTCTAAGGAAGAACCACCAGCTGCAGATGATGCTGGCAGAAGGAGGCATCTACACTATGCCCTGATTCTGGCTAAGAGGCAAAGGAGAGCATGCACAATCGCTACCTAGGTCAAAGCCTAAGATCCCACATACATACACAAAGAAAAACTGATATCTGTCAGATACCCCAACCTTTACTTAACTACATAATGGCTGTGTTCTGACAGCATCAGAGAGGGACAACCCCCAAGGACCCAGTTGTTACCTATAGTAATGACAAGGCAAGTGTGGAACCTGTAATGAAAAAAAAAAAACAAGTTATATAACTGATTACTCTCATATGAAAATATGTATGTGCCCCTAAGCAGAGCCCTTTGCCTGAAGTGCAGAGTTATGTCAGTAATATCTCCTTTGTAAGATGTTTGTAAAATACAGCTATGTGTTAGAACCAATCATTTGCATATTAACTGACCACTGTCTATAAAACATGGAACAGGTCAATTATACCCTCACTTGCACAACTATTCAAAGAAGCAAGACTGAAGCACCTAACGCTTCCAATGCTGTAATGACAATACTAACCAAAATATGATACATTGCTACAATATAGAAGTAATTTATTCATAAATGAGTAGGAAAAAGAAATCAAAAACTTTAGCTCTGCAATACATATTGATAAATCCAATTTTGGGAATAAACAATCATCAGCTATCCACTGTGTGCATCAGACTTATATGCAACCCTAAATCACAAAAACATGTGCAAAGGCCAGGGCACAGCCATCATCATTTGCACATGGTGGTGGTTGGGGGGGGGGGTGTATGAGGGCAAGGCTGACATCAAAGAAGTGAGTGTGTGTGCCAGTTAAGAAACACACATTATCTTCCACCAGAGTACACAGTGTTCAGGCCAGTAACAGCAGATATATAGCACTCAACAGTACTGTTTAGATAGTTTGCATGTGTGTGAAGTGGTACAGGTGAGGAAAGATGTTTTGTTCTGTGCATATGTCCTCGCATGAACACAAACAAGCTCTGTGCCAACACTGTCATAGCATCTTAGACAGGTGTGAGCAGTGCAAAGTAGACTACTGAAGTTCCGCGTCATTGCTCCAGACCACAAGAACCACCACTACCATGAGTTGCACTGCTACTTCCTCAACCCTGACTAGAAGTCAGGGTGCTACCTGAACATGAACAATGTCTGCTGGAAGAGTTCTCATCAGGACTACATCCAGAACCATGACCCCATGGCCTACCATGTCTGGGTTTGGACACTGCAATTATTGACAGAGCAGTGAATGTACTTTCACTGTAGGAGCAGGTTCTTGCATTGCCATAACTACTAACTTCAGAAGATGGAGTAGCACTTTGGCCACGTGGATGCCCACCCTCCCCAATACATGTTCTATGACAGAAACTGCCTAATCCAATGTGTCGTCATCCTATCTAAGGAGTTTTCAACATTGTTCAGGGAGTTACTCATATCAGAATGCATTACATTTAGTAGTCACACTATATCTTCTGAAGCCTAGTGAAATGTGCCTCCATTACAGGCCTTCACACATGTCTCATGGCACCTAATGACACATCAGCTTCAGGAGGAGATTGGACAACAGGCCTCCTCTGAGCACCTCTTCCAAACCTCCTGTGTGGCACCAAACCCTCACAATGGCTACTAGGAAAGGCAACTGGCTCTGAAACTGGACTAACCACACTAGCCTGATCAACTGTGTCAGCCTTAACCTGTCCTATATCAAAGGTTTCTAATTCCTGGGTATGCATAAACATACTGACATCTGAAACATGAAAAGGGGATATGGGACTCATACCTCAGTGTCGGACTGACCCTCTGCACCCCCAGACCATGCCTGTTCATCACCACCATCATCATATCATCATCAGAGGCTAACTATACTCCAACATCAGGTGGTTAGGGTTCTACATTGCCACTATCAGGATAAACAGAAACATTGAGAATAAAATTGATTACACATTTTCCTTATAATAAAGGTTTGTTAAAATGTTTAACAGACACTAGAGCCACAAAAACACTGCTGCCATATAAACCTGAAGCTACCTTATATATAGTGTTAACAATGAACAAATGTGTGCTTACCATTTGGAGGCGGGCTGGAAGCATAACTCTCAACTGTCCAGATGCTTGCAGAATGTCCAGATTTTTGCCTCATAATTTTGGTCTGTTCCTTATAAAATTTGTGGTTTTCTGACAATTCACTGAGCACTGAAGTCACTAAATGATGACATACATTTAAGGTTAAGACTTTGCATCCATCAGAAAATGCACAGTAACACAAATCCTATCATTGTAGCAACTTATTATGTTTATAGGAGTAATATTTAAAATCTGTTCCTATTTTTGGGCATTTGTCCCTAAGTATTGGGTTCTGCGTTTCAAAACAGTCTCCCCAGTGCAATACAAGGGCAATAGCTGCACAATTACGTTTATATATAGTGCAGAGTCAGTCCTGTGAACATTATGAGTATGCAAATGAGGTGTGAAATTATTAGCATTCCTGAATACCACAACCTGCACTAACTGTAGGGCATGTAAACATGGTGTAATGAGCTACACAATTATATGCACATGCCCTAGCAATGCAAGGATGAGCACTGAGAAGTTCTCCCTGTTAATGACTTACAGGTGTCTCTGATTACCTCGACTGCAGAAACAATCAGCTTTCACAATCTCCCCTCTGATATTTACCTACTAAAGGTGTGTCAGGGAGAGAAGAGATTTTAAAAAAGTTTGCAAGTACAATGACTGATTTAGGATAGTGACAGTCCTAATATTCAAATGCTTGTTTAAATCACCACAGTTACTGACCCTTAGTTGGAAATGGTATTCATATTAAAGGGAGTACTATAAGCGTTGTTAAAGATAACATATGGCAAGAAAACAGAGATAGAGTTGCTATTATAAAAGAATAGATAATGAAAGAATGTACCAGACAGAAAGAAAGGAATAAACATGCAGTCCATGCAGTCTTTGTTTAATATCCCATGCGTACATGCCTATGCTAACTGTTTGCAATATCCCAATCATCCAGACATTCAAAGTCAAATGTGAAAGGACAATTTTCATAACTTGTTTCTATTGCAACTTCAATGTGATTTGATACAATGTCACATTATCATTACATCTAAACTCTTTATCACCTTGTTAATATATGTCTTTGTCTATAGCAACCCTGGGAAATAGTGTGAAATGATTGCTTTCAATACCCTTCTTTGAGGGTTCAAATCCATACATGTCCTTGTTGCAACATAAATTTGGTCAAACATGTACATGTAAACATTTGATCTACAATATTTTTTCATGTTTTTCTTATATCATTTGTGCACCACTTGGCAGCATGAAAATCACTTTCATGGATTAAGGAAAAATATGAAACTTTTAGTTTAGGCAGCCATAGGTGGCATAAACCAGCCATACAGCATTGCACAGCCATCAGCACTCTGGATAGTACTCAGGGAAGAAACTACAGCTGCCAGATAACCTTCTCTGTGGGACAACGATATGACAATGGGAACTACAATATGAACTGGCACCTCATTTAATTGTCATGTTTAATCATAGCCTCACCTCAGGTTTCATGCCCACTGAGTGGTGCAGAGCTAGTTATCCCACTCCACAAGGGGGGGATCCACCTTGGATCCTGGAAACTACTGTCCCATCAGTCTGACGAGCCTAATCTGCAAGGCCATGAAGCTTATTATCATGGAACGTATAAACAAAGACATTGGCAACCTTCAAACACTGGACCCCACCCAGTTTGGGTTCGTAAAGGGCCAACTTGTCTCCTGAACCTGATTGACTTCTTTGAATCAGTCTCCAGAGCCATGGACAAGGGTAAGGTGGTTCATGCAGCCTATCTAGACCTTGCCAAGGCCTTTGACACCATCCCCCACTCTGGAATCATAGATAAACTTACTAAGCTGGGCATTAATACCTATGTCACCCAATGGGTTGCTAACTGGCTTACTGATAGAACCCACACTGTAAAAGTAGTCGACTCCAAATCCAGCTCCAGACAAGTGACAAGTGGAGTACCTCAGGGTTCAGTCCTGGGACCGCTCTTGTTTGGCATCTACTTCTCTGAAGTACATGCCAACACTAAGGGACTCTGGCTAACAAAGTTCACAGATAACTGCAAACTGGGAGCCATTATTGAATCCCCAAATGATGTGGATACTCTACAAAAGGGCCTTACAGAAACAGATGCTTGGTGCCAGAGCCATGGGCTCAAGCTCAAAGCCAAGAAATGTATAGTTATCCCCTTTGGGAAAAAACATGTACCCATGAATTACCATATAGGTGGCAGTACACTACACACCAAAAGTGTGATAAGAGACTTAGGGACACAGGTGGACAGTGGTCTCACCTTCGATAACCACATCGCCACAACAGTCAATAAATCCTTCTATGTGGCACACTTCATCACTAAGGGCTTTTCATCCAGAAAAAAAGGAGGTCATTGTCCCACTGTATTCATCCCTCATTAGACCCATTATAGAATACAATGCCCCGTTTTGTATGTACCTTTCAAGACATCTGCAACAACTGGAAAGGCCGCAGAAATACCTCACTAAAAGAATCACAGACCTAAAGCAGATGCCCTATGCTGACCACCTTAAAAAACTCCAGCTATACTCTGTTGCATATCGTCTGCTCAGAGGCAATCTCTGCTTAACATACAAGGCCATGTTAAACCCAGAGCTTTTGGACATGCTACACTTAAAGAAATCCCAATCCCTCAGAGCCACACGTTCCAGGGATCTAAGCCTTGTCATCACAATAAACAAAACATGCTGGAGGGATAGGTTCCTGCCCCAGAGACTCCCCAGACTCTAGAATAGATTGCCCATACATGTCAAGCAGAGTGCCTCTTTGGATCTCTTCAAAAGGAACCTTGACGATTGGATGGGAGAAAGGAAATTCACCCCAGGGATCACGTCAGTCGCCCTGCTAGACAGGGATCCAGGGGAATAAATAGTGTGGGAAGAAATAGCCACGGAATTGTTACGGCTAGGCTTATATAGGCCCTAGGCCTGATAGCCTAGTACCAACCTATGAACCTATGACAAGGTGTAAATGCAGTGAGTTTATAGATAAAGGATATCTGATGTATGGTTCACATCCATTTCCATGATACCTTTGCAGAGGAGAGTCTGAATACATATTTAATCACACTTTGTGATACCACTTTGTTGCTGGTTAAAAATCAACTTTTGTCATTACTGCTAGCAACATGTGATCATTAGTCTGTCCACTTCACATTATTTGTCATTAACTACAAGTATGATAATGTGTTCCACAAAGTATATGTCTGGTGGTACAAGGAGATGTGAGATGGAAGCATTTTTCACCTGAATACACTTTGTGCTCAGGTCACTGCTACATATACCTGTACATTGCATTTCATTTACTTTCTGTAACTTCTCTACCATATGTTCCTCTTTTAGTGTCTTTTCCATTTGCTGTCCACTTTGCAGTGTGAAAAGAGGGTTCACTACCTAGGGGAAAAGTAAAAAATTTAGTTTACGCTGCCTTAGGTATTTCAAACACACGTGGTGTCATTGTGCAGCCCCCTGCAACAGGGAGAGTACTTACTTCAGTAAATACACCTGACAGATGTCAAATTCTGTAGTACAATGTATAGCTGAAGTGAATCAAGAGAAATAAGACACATGAAGCACTGTTTGAATCCTGTGTAGAGATCATATTGCAATTATTCACAAAATGCCTTTTTTCCCTTGTTTTTAAGGTTCATTTTCTCTTTGCTTAGCGGCACATAAACAAGTTTCATTACCTACGGAAATAAATTGAAAAATTTAGTTTAGGTTGTTTTAGGTATCTCAAACATGTCTGGCAGTACTCAGGATTGTAATCATTGAAGAAAATGCACCTGTCAGGTAACTTTCTCTGTGGCACAAGGTGCAACTGATGTGAATCAAAAGAAATAAAGCACACAAAGGATTATCAAATCCTCTTTAGAGATCACTTTGCAATTATTCACAATATTTACTTTTCCATTTTAAGGTGCATTTGCTCTCTGCTTGGCAGCTCACTAACACAGTTCAGTACCTAAGTAAAATAGTGAAAAATGTAATTTAGGCTATCTTAGGTAGCTCAATCACACCTGGTAATGGTGGACTTTCCTTAGCACTCTGGGCAGTACTGAGAGGAGAAATGCCACCTGTCATAGAGCTATCTTTGTGGTACAAGGTGTAAGGACAGTGAATTTAGATTAATTCAGCCTATTAAGGGTTTGAAGCCACCTTCAAGATATTTTTTTAAAAAGGATGTAAGAAGCCCATTTCTCACACCTTTTGAATAGTACTGTAACACTAAAGAAAATTGATAATGTTAAATCTGTTTCTTCCAAGCAATGTATCAGCAAGCCTTGCATAATGAAACTGTGATATTGAGCACATATGATTAATGTTTTACAGATAGACACAACCTAATGTGGGTTCACTGTCCTAGACATGACAGTGAATATATTTCATATACAATTTACTTGCATATGTATGATGGGCACAATAGTTTTGTTATAATTATCATGACTCATCACATATCCTGGCTATGTGTTTAGGACCCTTATGTCTTTTAAAGTATGTATGTAACATAAACCAGTCTGTATTAATCAGCACATTTAACTGCATCCATCTGAATCATATTTACTTGCAGAAAGAATGACTTTTAGATGAGAATGTATTCCAAAACATAATTACAACCACACACGCATAGGCCTCTTTAATGTGTATCTCCATTCATTCAGAAATCACTATATGTCAGATTTCCATGTGGGAAAGGTAGTTCTCCTGTGACAATGTCAGTTAGTATGTTAAGTTACAATTTTTGCATCCTTTATCCCATGGGTTAGATTCCCATCGAGTACAATAATCTTTTAGCATTGTGCAAGCTCCACCATGACAACATATCATAATAGCATCATGTGAGATTGGAAATAGGTACCAATTCAGGGGTATTTTGTTAGCTTGACTTTAGCAGACATGACTGGCAAGGGAGAGAATGGTGCTAAATTTTGAGCACAAAGGTGGAGTGTTGAGGAGTCCAGGATATTTGTGGTACTTCTCATGAATTGCTACATCCATAGGCTGCTGCGGGGGGGGTTAAACCAGGTCTCCGTATAAGGCTGTGATTTGGAATAGCTGTGTACACTGCAACTAGCATTCCATGAAATGGGGTACAATGTCTTCACAACTATAGTGACCTTAAAAAGAGCAAGCAGGACTTCCTAAGCTGATGGAAGGCTAAATTTAGGACTGGAAATACTCCCCAGTTGTGTAAGTATACTGACCTATAAACTATCTATGATATGGCAGTAATTTTCTAGCCATTCAACAAAGTCACTCATTATACTTTTATGCATAGTTCTTTGTTTGGTCTGTACAGCTGCAGAGCAGAGGAGATAGCTGCAAAACATGAGTTGCACCATTTGAGATTGAATCACCTGAGAGAGGCACAGGGTAAGTATGACTCATGTAATAATTCAAGCCATAATGTTATTTTCATTCCCTCAAGCATTAACATCTTGAACAGGTAAAACTGATACACCATCTCAAGCCTGCATGCCTTCCACACTAACTTATGCTGCTTGCATTAGGTAATTAGAATGCCAGCGTTGCTATCTGTGAGCTCAGTACCCTGAAGGAGCATTTTTTTAATTGATAATTATTTGTTAAATCTGAACAGCTGTCAGGAAGAATTTCATTATGGTAATTGTAATTATTGATTGAAAATGCATAATTCTAGTCCATCATAGTGGAATAAAGGCATTTGTTTCTTATATGATAGCAGTAGCATTTGTTTATTTAATGACACATAAATACCTTTCCATCATATATGGATGCTGCAAAGGTGTGCAATAGTAAATTATAATTCTTTATGTATTGCCAAGACAAGATTGTTTAAACTATACAATACTTTGACATGCCATGTATCTAATTATCTGTTTTCTTTGTCTTTCCTACTCTTTCTCTTTATTTTTGGGAGGGGGGTATAATATTAATAATCTACTGCTTACAAAACTTGCTGATGAAAATTAATCATCAAAACACAGTGAGGTACACCGACCACTGTCAGTGTTGCCACCACAATCCCTGCCCTACTTGCTCCAACTGTGTCAAGTAGCTCTTCCTCGGCTGCTGGTGGAATGAAACCCTTCGGGAGCAGTAATAGTGGAGGTAGCAATTTTGTCACCTGGCAAGAGCTGACAAGGCTGGTGGAAGATGGAATAGAGAGGACCTTGGTACACATACTGGCAGGGTTGAAAAGGTCATGCATTGCATTGCAAAGATGATGCCATGTCTGCCACTGACCCAGGGCACTGCTGCAGGAGACAGTGATGAGAGTTCTGAGGTGAGGACTAGATTATCACTGTTCTCATGCTGAATGTGGTGACTTCTCTTGCGGTGCTTGTGACTGTTGCATTGCTGTCTTGTGCAACCTAGACAGGAAAGAGGTACAATACCCAACATGGAAGACTTGTGTGTGCTGTGTGTGTCTGTGTCTGTGTGCCTGAGAGTGTGTATCCACTTATCCTGAGAATAATACATTTCACTGTTCTCACAGCTTCCTTATCCCTATTTGTACAGAAACGCAGTGATGAGGTCATCCTGATAAAAATGCACTCTCTCCCCTTAAAAGTCAGACTTCTCCTGTTCTGCATGTGACTAATGCAGCACCATCTAGATTGTGTAACCTTGACAGGCAGGAGGTTCAAAGCCCAACATTGAAGTTTTACTTGTATGTGTGAGACTTTATGCATCCACTTTTCCTGACAGTAATACATTTAACTGTTCTGACAGCTACGCATCCCATTACAGAAACATGGTGTCTGTAACACACTGATAATATCATCCTGACAAATGTTCACTCTTTCCCCCTACTAGTCAGACATTCCTGTGGCAGTTGTAACTAGTACAGTGCTGTCCAGATTGTGCTACCTAGATAGGTAGGAAGTTCAATACCCACCATGGAAGAGTTGTATGTGTATGTACATGTCTGTGTGTAATACTTGTAGCTATCTCCATTTCCCCTTAAGGGATGCATTCAGCTTCCTTACACCAATTTTTATGGAGACATCCTGTATGAAACAAACTGATGAGGTCATCTTAACAAAAGTGCACTCCCTTCCTTAAGAGTCAAACTTCTCCTGTGGTGCTTGCAACTAGCATAGTGCTCTTGAAATTGTGTAACCTAGACTGATAGGAGGTTTAATACTCATAATGGAAGATGTGTGTGTGTGTGTGTGTGTGTGTGTGTGTGTGTGTGTGTGTATATATATATATATATATATATATATATATATATATATGTGTGTGTGTGTGTGTGTGTGTGTGTGTGTGTGTGTGTAATGCTTATTGCTGTCTCCATTTCCCCTGAAGATGATGCATTTAAATGTGCTCACAGCTCCCTTATATCAACTTTGATGGAAACATCCAGCATGGCACTCACTGATGAGATCATCCCGACAACGGTGCAGTCTCTTCCTTTACAAGTCAGACTTCTCTTGTGGCTCTTGTGACCACTAGAGTGCTGTCTAGACTGTGCAACTGTGTAGGTAAGAGGTTCAATACCCATCATGGAATGCATGTGGGTGGGTGAGGATGCTTAACTGACCTATATTCTGGAGAAATGGTTTAAAATCATATATGATTACACAATCTCCTAAGCCTACCTTTAACATACACACCTTCATTGCAACACAAGGGGATTGCTATGCATACTGTTTGTAATTTTATGATTACAGTTTTCTATGCATTACACAAAGAAAAAATGTTTTCTATACAATGCTATGTCCACAAATGTGTAGGTTAATGCTTCAAATTGCAGTGTCATGGATTGTAAAATATCTGTTTAATGTTTTTATATGGAAAGGGATGCAAGCATGTGTTTAGTGGGGTGAGGGGGGCATTTCTATTGTTCAAATGGCAGGTGCTTTTTGTGGCATCAACAATAGCACACGATTAGAACATTATAATTGTCTGCCTACACCTGCAATTCTACACACTGATGAGGTCATTGTTTTGCAAGTGAACTGAAGCTATTTGAATATCAGACTTATCCTGTGGTGCTTGCATGTCTTACACTATTCTCTATAATGATAGGTAGGGTGTTCAAATACAGTAGTGCTTAACTTCTACAAGAGTGATTGACAATAGAGTTCAGATTGCTTTACACACTTTTGTAGTGGTAACATTTACAAGCCTTGATTGGCTATAATAATAATGCTATCACATACATCTCCTTGGCAATACACTGATGATGTCATCCCTTCATAGATACTGTATGTCTCAGCTGTAATCATTATTCTCCTGTGGTGCTGGCTGTTTATAATGTGTTGTATAGGTGGTGTAAGTGGATAGGTAAGTGGTTTGATTCCACCACTGCTTAAAAAGTGTGACAGTTATTACTGTCATATATTGTTAGCCACCTTACAGCCACCTTTATGTTTCTTTCTTCTTATAAGATGGAATTACAGTGGCACTCTGTGATAATAGCAAATCCTAGTACCACAATAGAAAATAACTTTATGTCAACATAATGATTACATACAGCTAACATATCTGCAGTTTGCCACATTTGGAGTGCACATTCTCTTGTGCTGCGTGACTTTGATAGTGTGATTTGCATACTGTGTAACTACCTATGTAAGATGTTGGTGTCCAGCTGTGAGTGTGTCTTTCACTCTCATACTGTGTATACTGTTCAGCAAAGACATATATGATGTGTAGCTGTACAGTGTTATTGTGCAGTTCAGATACTTTTTAATATAACTATCCAGCTAATAAACAGTGATGATGTCATTCATTTAACTGCGCACTGTCATTAGTTATACCTGACCATGGTTGTGTGGCACTTGTGATTCAGGCAACGATGTTTAGCTTGTGATCTTGGGAAGTTATTTGAAATCCATCCAATACTGCTCAGGTTATGTTGTGTCAGTGTTACTGTGACTGTACATGTCCTTAACACTGTTGTAAAGTACATTTGCTTTGTACACATATAGATGTTGATCCCTCTTACTAAACGCTTGGACAGTTTGTCACATTGCAATGCTGTTATTCAGAGTAATGATAACATTTGCTTTTATGTTCTGTACATAACATATATAGGAAGTGTTATCCTCTGGCATGAGGGGATGAGACTGCATGCTGTCTGTTGTTGGTGTACTACATGAATTACTGGTAGACATATCCTTCACATAAAATCATGATATAATGTCTTCACATAAGCAAATATGTCACAGTTGTACTGACATTTCTACCATTGTGCATTCACCTGTACAATATCATGAACTGCCTGCTGTCAAATGCTCGTGTGTTCCTCATCCACATTGAATGCCTGTTAGCATTGCTGAGCCTTATACTGTAATGCATAAATGACATGTGCCACAGTTAAAATGTGTCCATTTGCATTGTGAGAGTCCTCCATGATCCCTTTCATCTCAGAAATTGTTTACCATGTGTACATCTGATGTAATGCATTAGCATAGGTTGATTGTCATACTAGTTGTAAGACTTCCACTGTGGCAATTGTGGTTCATCCACATGTCATTAGTTAGTAGAACCACATAGCTACCTGTTCAATTCCTGAAAGGGGCAACATAATATAAATGTACTGATGTTACATAAACATCATTGCATCTAGTTATTCATATCTATTTTTATGTTAGACAGTAATATATCATCACAGGTTGTGATTATATGGCAATGAAATGTTTATTCAGGGCATGTTGTCCTGTGAGTGCTCCTGTAGCACATGCATTGAGTACTGGCTTTTACAGCATACCTACACAGATAGACTGTGGTTTAATTCTGGGACATTATGTGCCATACATAATGGAAACAGCTTCCATGTCAAAGACATAGTCATATTGCAATGTCCAGTATTGTGGGGATAGTAATGTGCAGTTCCTTTCTGGCAGCATGAATAAAGCTGATTGTTCATATTATATTCATACCTCCTGTGTTAACACACACATTCAGTTCAGTTATTTGTGACAGACTTCATTGCTACCTGATGTGGCACATGCTGTCAATACAGGGGTCTGGAGAGAGCCTTGTATAATAGGCAGGGGGTTGACTCTGGTAACATCTGTCTGTCAGGAAACAATGGCTTACACACACTCAAATGGGCAGCTTTTTCAGGCATTTTCATACCACGTAGGTCATATGATATAGTCGTATACCCTTTGATGGTATTCTTCCTCGCATGACTGATATGCACATCACTGTGACATCCAAGATTGTTATGCATCTCTCTGATATCTGTTTGGGTGTGTGTTCTAAACTGACATGATGCAAATGTTTCTTAGGTCATTCCTTGCTCATATGCAATATCTATTCACAAGATAATTATGCTCTGTATTGCATGTCTCCCTCCAGGCATGTATTTAATATTGCAATTGTTTCCGTCACAATATATAATTTAATGACACGTGAGATTCAATAAACATTTCTTACTGCATGGCATACAGCAAGACCATCAAAAACTGTGACTGGTCCTCTGTTACAGCACTTTCTATTGTTTTGCTGCTGATGAACTGGTGTTCTGTTACTGTTCCCTGTAATTCCATATGAGCATGCCCAGTATTACTATGTTAGACATGTTTGTAAATCAGCAAAGGCAAAACTGGACTCCTGAAATCTCATCCGCTGTGTCTTGTCATTGGTCACTTATGTAAGTTGTTTGTTATTAGATTGGCATGTAGCATTTACATAACCATACAACACTTATTTGTCAGTGGTGTCTCCATATTCTTAATGGATAGGCATACCTCTAGACTGGTAGCCCAGCATAATGCATCCAAGATACTTCAGGTACAACTAACACTGGGTAAGATGGCAATACAAGTCATAGCCTGCTACAGAACCCCAAACATGTCCCTAGACTCTCACTCCAAATTCCTAAGCACCCTGGAGTCTATCAAGGTCCAACTCAATACTCTCATACTGGGTGACTTCAACTACCCTTCCATCAACTAGAAAAATTATTCAAGTACCAATGTACAGGCCCAAAGCTTTCCGGAATTTATCAGTTCCAATGCCCTGGACCAGCTCTTTCTGACCCCCACTAGAGGAAGCAACATCCTCGACCTGGTTATCACCAACATAAAAGACCATTGCTCCACACCTATAGTCAATTCCTCCCTGGTTAAATCCGACCACAAACTGATCACCATGGAAATCTCCATCTCACCTACAACCCCTGCTAAGGTGACCACCCTGAAAAACTTCATTAAAGCCAACTTTAGGCTCCTAAAAACAGAGGTGGCTAACTTCTCAGCACCCATGCCAAATGGAAAATAGCTGCACAACTGCAGAATCATACACCAGTGCACTGTATGAGTGTGTACACAAATGCATGGACCTTGCCATATCAAATAGAACTAAGATGTTCTCCAAAAAAAAGGAAGCCAATCTGGTGGTCCCCAGCCATCAATAAACTCTACAACAGGAAGAAGAAACTGTTTCAGAAAAAATAAAGTCACAAGACTGGAAAACATCCCTTATCAGTCTCAATAAAAAGCTGAGATCCCTTATCAAATCCTCTAAAGCCAGCTATGAAGGCAGAATTGTAGCACAAAAAACAACCACAAAGCCTTCTATAGCTATATCAAAACCCTCCAAGGCAATACCCAGATTTGCTCTGAATTATTGCACAATGGCACCTCCTATACTGAGCTAACAGGTACAGCCAACATACTGGCTGACAGAGTCAGTGCCAACTTTACCCCTCCCCCCCCAAGGGCCCTATCACAATACCAGAAGAAAGCCTGGTACCCACCATTTCTGTGGCACAGGTAAAAGCTGCATTGTCCAAAGCCAAGAGTACAGCATGCATGGGACCATAGAGGTGGAGATTTAGTGAATAGGTTAGCCAAGGCTGAACTGAATTGGATTCTAAGAATGGGGGCACATCTATATCCAGGCCTAAATAACTTCATTTCTATTAAGCCTATATTATAGATCTACTCAGCCATAAGCATTTTATATCTATGTCTGATGCCAAGGGCCATAATGTATCTGAGGCAATAGTTGTTGAAACACAACAACTTTTGGACCACTTAGTATATTTAAATGCCATTATTAGTACAACCTCCTTTTTTTATATGGTCATTGTTACATTGAATGAAGACATGTCAATACGCAGATCTTTGTTGAGTTGTTTTCGTTTATAAATATATTTTTCCACATGACAACGCTAGTTATGTTTGAAACTTTTTAATGGTTTTAGGTTTATTGTCACCAATTATATATACATCAACATTGGAAATCCAAGAATGATGTGTACACACATATGCCTCCCCTATTCATTGTTGATACATATTCACATATTTTATTTGTGAGATGTATTGGTCTGATATGATTAATGTTAATTATAGTTGGGCTCATGTGTATATAATTATTTAAGTTTTTTGTTGCAATGCCCTGAATATAAGATAGATATTATGGTAGAATTTTTATTGTCAATGTTTACTTTATTCATTTTTTATTAGCACCTTTTGTGCTATTATTGTTTTCATCAGTATAGGTCCATATACATATGGGCTTTATCATGTGGTACGTTAACAAACCTTAGTTATGAACCTAGTTCTTGTTACTAGGGATCGTATATATAGGTGTCTAGTTACATATTAGGTGGCTATATGTTATATTTATTATATTTGCCTATACATAGAGCAATCAACATACTCTATTGACAAGCATATTATAGTTATAAATATACAATAAGAATTTTTCATTCAACGAAATTCATTCCGATGCTCTAGATACTAGTTATCTGTATATGTTTATTTTATTTTGAGATGGCACAGCACACACTTTTTAGACACGATCAATGTGACAGACAACTGGTTTTAAGCCGGTAAATTTGTCTATATGTTCTGTTTCACAACTAGAAACTGCCTGTGTAATGCGGGATGTAAATCGCCGCATTTCAGGCATTTTTCATAATAATATATGTCTAAATAGAATAGCAACAAGTGTTTGAATGACACCGTTATGTTGGACGTGCTACATTGATTTAGCGACTTGTCATACGCACGCTGCTCTACGCAATGACGTGATTCGGCATCAAGGATTAATGACTATAAGACCTTACCTCAATTCCACATGCTTTAGCAAGGAATTTAGTCTTTACCATTTTATGCTTCCGAAATGTCCAATAAATTATCAGTGCCAGAACAAAGTAAGTTAAAAAGCATCAGTTGCTGTGGTTACATGTTAGATGAGTACTCGCAAGTTATGGCAATGCTAACAATACTGATTGTTTGCTGTTATTTATGCCGGACTTAGGCACTTATTTACGATAACACAACTTGCAAAGTTGCAAAGTTACAACAGAAGGGATTATTTTTATTTATACAGAGATTATTTTATAACTGAGCATTGGTATAGCATATGTTTTAAGTTGGCATGATCGCAGGCTTTAGATAAACACTACAGAAATGTGCGGCTTTAAACTGTTGAATTGTTCAAGGTCACGAATTTATTGCTATTGATCTTTTACATGGTCCGTTTATGTGCATTTGGCTGTCGCTTATGACGGATTTTACAAACTAATGACTCTTTTGTTTTTAGTGATTAGTGGCAATGTTTTAACAGTATTATGATGAAGGCTAAGCTTCACAAAACAATGTTTGTATTTATTCTAAGCTACTAGTATGTCATGCTTATACCCAGGATGGTGTTGATAAAGTGATAGCAACAGTTGTCAGGGCTCTAAAATTTGGATAGCAAATTGTTTAATTGTCTGGTTGATTGAATGATTGTTTTGATAATTAGTCTATCTTTCCCGCCTCATTTGATTTAAAAGTGGGAGAGTTTTTACATGTTTTTATGTCTGAGGAAGCGTAGGTGATCCTACGCGAAAGCGCTTACCCTGTTGTTCCATGGATTAAATTTATCATCTTTCTACTTTGGAGACATTGTGAGTGATTTATTTGGACTGTCTTTTACTTGCTGAACACTGTTCGTGGTTAGACTACCGTTTATTGTTGATGCATGGGACCTGTTAATATCCCTGGCTGTGTCCTACATGAGCTACAAAATGAACTCGCACCACATCTGTGTGTCCTGTTTAATCACAGCCTTACCTCAGGCTATGTCCCTAATGAATGGCACACTGTTACAGTCATCTCATTCCATAAAGGGGGAGGAACTACAGACCCTAGGAACTATCGCCCCAATTGCTTGATGAGTCTGGGATGTATAGCTATGGAGTGCATCATCATGGACCTGCTTAACAAAGATATAGGCAATCTCCAAACTCTTGACCCCACACAGTTTGGCTTTGTCAAGGGCAGATCCTGCCTGCTTGACCTGGTTGACTTCTTCGAGGTAGTCACCAAGGCTGTGGATGAGTGTAAGGCAGTGCATACAGCCTACCTCTACCTGGCCAAGGCCTCTGATACAATTACCCACTCAGGTATCACTGATAAACTCAGCAAACTAGACATCAATCCTTACATCACTAGGTGGGTTGCAAATTGGCTCACAGACAGGACCCACAGACTGAAAGTTGTAAATTCCAAGTCAAACTGTTGACCAGTCATGGGTGGAGTCCCACAGGGCTCGGTCCTGGGCCCTCTCCTGTTTGGCATCTACTTCTCAGAAGTCCAGACCAACACGGAAGGACTCTGGCTGACCAAGTTTGCTGATGACTGCAAGCTAGGAGTCATTATCAACTCCTCAAGTGATGCAGACATCCTACAAAAGGGCCTCTCTGAGACCAATGACTAGTGTCGGAACCATGGCCTAATGCTTAACTCCAAAAAATGCATTATCATACCCTTTGGAAAAAAAACTAATTTCCCACAAATTATCATATTGATGGGAGCCCACTGAACACTGAAGATATCTGGGCACCCAGTTCAACAGCCAACTCACCTTCAACCACCACATTGCCACTGTGGTCAGAAAGTCCTTCTACGTGACACATCTTATAACCAAAGGTTTCGCATCCAGGAAGAAAGAGGTCATCATCCCTGTCTACTCATCCCTCACTAGACCAATCATCGAATATAATTCCCCATTTGGCATGTACCTGACCAGACACCTACAACAGCTGCAGAGGCCACAAAAATACCTCACAAAAAAAGATCCTAGGCCTTAAACACATGTCCTATATGTACAGACTCAAGAAACTTCATCTGTTCTCAGTCTCTTATCGTCTACTTAAAGGTGACCTCTGCTTGACTTACAAAGCCATATCCGTCCCAGTTCTACTTGAAATGCTACAGCTGAAGAAATCCCAATCCCCCCATGCCACACACTCCAGAGATCACAACCTCATTACCACAATTAACAGAACATGCTGGAGGGACAGGTTAATTTCCTAAAGACTGCCCATACTCTGGAATAAGCTTCCCATTCATGTCAAGCAGAGCACCTTGCTGACCTATTCAAGATAAATCTTGACAGGTGGATGGGTAACAGAAAGTTCACCCCAGGGGTCACTCCAGTTGCCCTACTGGATAGGGGTACTGTGAACTAACATCAGGTGACATGGTGCCTGGGCAATTTTTTGGGGGGCTAGGCTTGTAAAGGCTCCAGGGTCATTAGCCTAGTACACACCTATGAACCTATGAACATGCTCATAGGTGATAAACTCCTTTTCTACTGGTGCCATTGTCATTTCTTTGTAAAATCATGCCCATTTCTGATTTACCTGACATTACAGATGTCAGATTTTTTGTTCTTTTATACACACGGTGATATGGATAGTACAGTGGTGATGTCAGCTTGCATACATCAATTCCCTGTATATACATCTTTATATGTAAAAACTGCACTCTGTGCATTCATCCCATAACGTATCTTCTCTCCTTGCTAAATGTTATCTCAAGTTAGCATTTAATGAATATGTATATCACATTTTCACTCCCCTTTGCTACAATGCAGCTTTATGTCCCTATCACATCCTTTATCAGCATGTCCATTACTTATGTACATAACTGTGAGACTGACACTTCACATTAATTATCATTACATTAATATTGCAGGTTTTGTATGACCAAAATGCTTCTTATACACTTTTGTTACATTTGCCTGAGAGATATGAGTATACTTTAAACATTCCCCCTCAGCATTACTAAATCGTTACAACACATTTTTGTGTAATGTTTCCCTCATTTCACCCTTGTTCTGCATTGTTTTCCTGTACTTGCCTGTAATATAACTGGGCCACAGTACATACTCTTATCTGAGCACTGTCTATATACAATCTGTTTTGTTTACACTGCATGCTGGTTCTTACAAACACCTTTACATGGCCAGGAACACTATTGTTGGCCAAGGAAAGGTGCTTGTAACCATGTAGGCACAACAAGCAGCATTCATATCTGATTAGTGCTGCTGCTCATTGTGCTTACATTGTTTAGGTGTAGCACAGCACCTACATATTAATATACATACATACATATATAATACATACATAAATCCCAGGGAACATCTCAAGTCTCCTTTCTCTGACTTTGGCATGTGTACAACAGCTTCAAATCATTCAGTAATTGTATTATGACAAAGTCTAAAACACTGAGTAAAAGCAATAAGTCATACTTTTCATACTGCAAAGTAGTAGCCATTTGCCTTTTCTTTTATTGTTTAAAAACATTTGGGCTGCCATATTTTGGTGGCTTGCCACTGATTCCCTTGAACTCTCTCTGAGAGAAGAGAAAACAGTCAAATGCACAAAGCTTTTAGAGAATATCTCATTGAGTAAACAGCTTAGAAATCTGTCCAAACTAATCAGTCATGAGACAGCCCTCAATTACCATGTTAGTCCAATCTTGTCAGTACAGTTGTAGGTTAGTATAGTTCAAAACCTTGTCCACCATTTTCTACTGCATGGTAGTCCTGTCCATTATTCTATTAAGTGCATGTAAACAAAACAGCAAAGTCCCTGAATGGCCAGATGAAGTGATCCAGTGGTTTTATGTGGGATCACTAGTGCATACTCATGAAACAACCAGCCACTATGTAGATACAGACTATTTTAAGCAATAAACTGCAAACCTTTGTTAAAGACAGAGCCATTTCTGTTCAGGAGATTTATTCAGGTTCCAAAATATAAACAAGCAGAAAGACGCATAGGAAGAGGGGAAGTAGCAAAATTCCCTCAAGAATGTTGCTTTGCCTCAGATCAAATTTGCAGGTCTGGAAAACAGAGAGAGAGAGTGAGGAAAAAAATACAAAAGAAAATTAATTGGAAGGTATCAAATGTGTTCGAGGCAGGGATAGTCCTGATGGAGATTAAGTTAAAATAATGGAGGACAACTTGTGAGAAATGTTAAAATTACTCACAGTATGGCACAGGGCACTTGCTACCTGGAATACAATAGGTGGCCACCTGGATTTAATGGAGAAAGAGATTATAAGAGTAAGCTGGGAAAACCAAAAGAAAGATTGGTGAGGCAGGAAAAAGCCCTCAGAGAATGCTTACAAGAGTGGAAATCCTGGGGAAAGAAGTCTGGATCTTTATGAGGCAGCCAGATAAACAGAAAAACAAATCAAGCAAAAGAAAGCCAAGAACACCAGAATCACAGAAAAATATCACAAAGCCTGACTTATAGAACTATTTCTTAAAGTCTATTAGCATTTGCACTGGAAATTGACTAAATCTATTGTATAGGAAGAAAGGAGGATGAAGCAGGGTCCCCAAGAAAGGCATGAGCAAGTTACATGCTTACTACATCAAGGAATGTCTTCCTACTGTAGAGGTAGGCAAAATAATTATAACAGCACAAGGAACTGAAATAATCATCTTCTACTGGGCTATTCTGTTAATTATACAGAAGAAAGGAAGGTTATGAGGGACCCCAGGATATACTGAGGAGGTACAGGCTGAGCTCTACGCTGGTATTTCCTGGTATACTTGGTCTGAATAGGAGAGGGAGAAAGCTAGTGTTTAGTTCTTCTACAGAATTCAACAAAAGTGTGGTGGACCATGATCTGTGAAAAGAATTACATAAATTGAGAGAAAGTGATCAAAATGCAGAAAGGAAATGGTAAATCTAAAGAAGAACAAGTAAAAATATTCCACAAACCACCAGGCTAAAAACGTATATATATTTACTTAACTACAAAAGATAATTATACAGATTTAATCATCGAACTGGAACAATTTGGTAGGAATCTACGATTAAAGAAAATGTTTGGTGATAGGGAAATGAATGCTTCAATGGGTAATAGTCTAAGGAAGCCCAGTATATTCATGCCCAACTATGACTCTACTGTGGATATTTTTATTAAGACTTGTGGAGATCAGTTACACTCCTTAGTGGACTATCATTCCAACCATTGCTTTTATAATTTTACACAGGAAGAAAAATCCTCCTTAAAACCATTACAGGACAATCCAAATTTAGCCATACGACTGGCTGACAAGGTGGGGGGGCAATTGTGGTAATGGACTATGCTTACTATAAATATAAGACTGAATCTATGTTCTCTACTAATTTTACTTATGATAAGATTGATGATAACTTGGTTAATGATATAATTTTACAAATTTTACATGTTAAAAATATTTTATGTGAGTTAAGGCAATCTGGTATTATTACGCAAGAAGTATTTGATTTTGTTTCTGTTGACTATCCAGTTATACCTATCTTTAAGGCATTGCCTAAGATTCACAAAGGTGCACAGGACCCACCCCTTAGACCCATAGTTTCGGGTAGGGGGTGGGTCACTGAGCACTGTTCCATATGGATAGAATCCAAGTTGAAAAATGTTGTTGGCTGCATACCTAGAATATTGAAGGATCATGCACACTTTTTAACCAGTCTATATAGTTTTGTAGATGGACATGACCTTAATACTCTACATCTAATGGTCACATTGGATGTAAAGGACTTGTTTACTGTCATACCCAATGGGTATGGCATTAAAGCCATTGGAAAGTTATTATCTAGTCAACAAGAACTGATACAATTTAAGTGTCTTTTATAATTAGTATTAGGGCATAATGTTTTTATGTTTAATAGTATTTTTGGCAGAAATGGGGAGGTGGCCATGGGCACCCCCTGTGCCAATTCATACGCAAATTTAGTCCTTGCCCTATGGGAAGAAGAAGCTATTTTTAATTCTTGCAATCGGTGGTCACAATATGTGGCATTTTATGTACGTTTTTTCAACGACATTTTTATGTTGTGGACAGGAACCAAAGGGATGTTAATACAGTTCATTCATTATGTTGAACAATCGACAGATTTTTTTGAAGTTTTCGGTTAATTACTCATATACTAAGATAGAGTTTCTAGATATACTATTAGAGCAACAAGATGATGGCATGATTCATTCTAAAGTATACAGGAAACCCTGTTGGAAGAATGGCCTTTTATCCAAGGATAGTATGCATCCAGGGTTTGTATTCCGTAACATAATTAAGGGACAAACTATGCGTCTATCAAGGCTTTGCACAGATAATGACATTTTGCAAGATGAACTGAATCTGTTTAGTACCAGATTAATAGCCAGGGGTTATAAACAAAATGATGTAGATAGCACCATGAATGATGTTTTAGGTGTTAGAGAGACAGAGGCAGCACCCTGGTTTTCTTCCAAAGATGTTCAGAATCATACACATAGAAATAATAGAAAGAAGAAAATAGCTAATAAGAGTAAGGTTCCATTACATGTGACTTATAGTAGTGATATTAGATGGGTACAAAATGTAATTAGAAGTAATTGGAAAATTCTACAGACTGACGATACATTAAAGGACATAGTGGGTGAATACCCAGATTTTGTCTTTAAGAAAAATAAGAACTTAAAACAATTGTTCTGTGACAAACAGACTAATGTGAATGATTCCATTCATAATAATAAGATGGGAACGTTTCCATGTCAGCGCTGTAAGGCTTGTAAATTCATTAATAAGAGTTCCAAATTTGTTCATCCAACAACAGGCAGGGAATATACCTTTAGAGTTAGGGCTACTTGTTTAACTACCAATATTGTATATCTAGCCATCTGTGTTAACTGTCCCTCATTTTATGTAGGGAAGACAAATTGTAGATTCGAAGATAGAATTCTAAGACACTTGTCAGCTATTAGATTAAAGGACAAGAAAAATGCACTTTCCCTACATATAGAAAAGAATTTAGGACATCAATTTTCTTTTTTAGTGTTACAGCAAGTAAATGGGGATGGTAGATAAGGTAATTTAACAAGCTACACAGAATACTGTGAGACTAGATGGATTATTGAGTTAGGTGCCAACAAGCACTACTATGGTACCTTTATGGACACTTTGGCCAGGAATTTCCAGTAGTGAGCAATACGCCTCTGTTCACTAATCCTCTGTGTAAGACTAAATAAAGCAACCTAAAACTGCAGCTGTATATGATGTCAGGCGATGCATATGCATGAGAGGCGGATAACCTACAACTAAAGGCTAACACAGAGTGCAGGAGTGCCGAGCACAGTCGCCATGCCGAGCGCAGCAAGCATCCCAACTGCCCTGCAAGTGAAACTGCAACACCGAGCAAGGGCATCAAATAAATGTGTATAACCCCAACACTACACTCCCCCACATTCCAAACCCCTGTACAAATATAATAAAATGTAAAACCTTTTTTTTTATCATTCCCGATATAGCTACCCGTATTTGCGCGTGTGTGCGCAGGTTTGCCCATTGCTTAGCTACAGTTGGCAGTTCAGACATCAAAGAAGATAATAAACTACTTATATGCAAATTAAGCCAAATAGCAATAGCGTAGTGGTAGAGCCTTCGCACAAAGAGGAGGCATTCCCGGTTCGAGTCCCACCACTCCCCTTCCCATTTTCTGTAGTAAATCTGTGCATAAAAATAATTCCTGACATTTACCTTTTAAATTTTAGTAAAATGCATTGAAATGGCCTATGTAGTAGTGAACGATATTTTATATATATATATATATATATATATATATATATATATATATATATATATATATATGAAGGTGAAATGGTCATGCATACTGATAAATACATAAGTAATGTATCTTAAGCAGTGTGAAGCACTGCAAAGCAAAGTTTACCAGTGTTAAGCATATTTAAGTATAAACGCTCATAGCTTAGCAGTGCTTTAACTAGCACAATAGCTTTGCGCAGAGCTGCGCATCGCACCAACTAGCACAAACAAAACATGTTTGCGCGAAGCTGTGCACCGCGCTAACTAGTGCAACATTGGGCAACGTCGGTAAACGTAGAGCAACGTTGGGCAAAGTTGAGCAAAGTCGGCTAAACACAGCCACACCTCCTAGCCGGTCAGGCCAGTAGTAAAATAAAAAGCAATGACAGGCTTCGAACCTGGGATAGTGTGCACCATAATCAAAGTACTGAACCACTAAGCCATGACAGCATTTGATGTTCATGCACTGTCAACACACATATACATATTACTCAAAGTTTACCCAGTGCTAAGCAGGTGTGCACTCAAATGAGAATTTTCAAATCCAGCCAATCACAAATAAGTGTGGGAAATGAGGCATATTTAAGCTACATAGGTGGGAATACTTGCCATAACTGGTTGTAGCTCCCATTTGCAGGCAGCAATGGCTGGTGTTGGAGAGGGCTCTTGCTTTTGAGCGCAACGGTGGGGCGTTGAGGAGTCAAAAGTGATGGTTTGGCTACTTGTCCATCATCATGATGCCAGACTCCTGCAGGGCCAGTTCCAGGGCACGGCATACAAAGCGGAAGCCTGGAACCATCTTGCACATGAACTCACCAGTGCCACAGGAATCCCTCAGACTGGTGAGCAGTTCAGACACCACCATGCAGACCTGAAGAGATGCAAGGAGGACCAACTGCACCAATGGATACAGGAGGCCCATGGGATGGCAAATGCCCCACTACTGTGTAGGTAGCCATGGAATGAAGTATGTAAGAATTGCTATTGTAGTCGATAGTATGGATAGGTATATGTCTCAATATCACTTCATTTACTTCACAGCTGCAGGTGTCCATGCTGCGAATCAGCAAGCCTATGCAGATAGGCTGCTAAGGCTGCGCCACCAGGCAGGTTAGTAATTATTCTGCATGTACTGTTATGTAAAATAAGTGAGAGTGCCTGAAAAAGAGTGTTGTAACCAATAAATTAAGGTATAATACGTCTTGAATAAGTCATCTGCATGCACTGTAATATCAAATAAATGAGAGAGCCACTAGAAAACTGTGTAATGTAATTAATAAAGGTATAACTCCTGGAGTGTGTCCGTATCACTTTCTTCGAAATGTTGTTGTACTCTTGCAGTATAGAAATAGTAGTGTTGTATTAAGCGCTGTCAACCCACACTTGGGTAGGCCCATAGAAAGTGGATGAAGGGAGTGCCAGTAGCTGTTAAGCATATATACAGTCCTCAACTGTTGTTTCATGGCTGGCATGTATAGGTAAATCTGGCACATGAGTAGCTTGTTATTGTGTTCCCCAGAAATGTCAGTGTGCTGCTAGAAATGTAGGGGGCTGTTAAAATATAACTGATAATGTCACCTGAACACATCCAGATATGTAGATATATAAATATAAATAAAATATATAAATACGTAGCAGTAACATCTGCATCCTGGACAGTTTGTATGTCAGATACAGGTCAGGTATATAAAGAACTAGCAAAACCCATTTCACAACTTAATGGACATTGTCTAGTGTAATAATACATGTAGGGGATATATACCTGCATTCAATAGGAATGTAGTGTAAACTATAAGTAGATATAAGTTGTTAATGGAGGTATCTTTTTACACCCTACTGTATGTGCATAAACAATGCAATTCCATACTTCAGTGGGTATGTGTAATCTCAAAACATTTGTTGGGACATATGTCCTATTGGTTTATAAATATCTGCATTTACTTTGATGCATGTGCCCTGTTCAAACACCACAATCTTGGTGGCCTGTTGCCACCAATCAATCCTGCACGCTGTTGGAATGTCCACATTTTCTTCTATATATGCATGTCTTATGCTTGCTGTTCAACTGTTGGAACTCTGACGTGTTGGTTTAATGGGAATATTACTGCATGCTGTTACAACTAATTTGGAATGCTGTTGGCTGTTACCAACCCATATTGTCATTAAATCCTCCTAAACATAGAAAGTATGGGAAGGCCAGTCCCAGCGGACCCACCTGTCCCACCTCAGCTGGCGATGGCACCTGGCACCAACAGGTCCAGTGCCCAGCCCGGGACCTCCTCCTCCATTGGCCCTGTGCCACCTTTGGGTGGAAGTGCTGCAGGGGATGGGGCTCATCCCCCCTGCAAGCATGGCCAGAGGAGTGCCACCTATGAGCCTCCAAACGGTCCGGGCTGTGGTGTGTAGGGAGATCGAGCATTCAGTCGCTGATCCCCTACACCAGCTCAAGGCAAGAGTGGCGCGACTCATGGGTGAGCCTGCCCCTCCTATGCAGCCCCCAGCACAGCCACCCTCTGGGCTGTGAAGGTGCAGTGGTGCTTGCCCATGGGTGGGGATCTCAGTTCCACTGTTGCCATCTGTGGGCTCATGGGCTTGCGATTTCCAAACATCCTTCCCCGTCAATGGTGTTTACCCACTCCATGTGTCATATTCCGCCCCTGTATGCGTCTTGTTTGTCTTGTCTGCTTACCTCCCCAACCTACCTCCCCAAATATACCTACTTCCCCTAACCCACATTCCACTCTCACCTGAAAGAAAAATGGGCAATCTGCTCCCACAAAAAAATTACGCCCCATACATAGCTGCCCATTTTACACACATGTCCACTGGACACAGAAACTGAAATTTAATTGGCAGTACAACATACTTCATTGTCCTCACCCCTCTCTCAGGGGTGGAAGGTTTCAAATTTCCCTCCAAATTACTAGTATATGCACAGCTGTTGCTGTTACAGAAATTGGCAGCAATGGACCTTCCCTGCACCCATCCTGCACATCCCTAGTTGTTTTCCCTACTGTCTTTACCTCTTTGTGCCCCTTTTTCACCACTGTCTAATCTCCCCATTTTCTTTTCTTTCAAAGAAATGAGCGCGGGGGTTAGCATGGGTAAGCACTTTTAAGCAGTAGTTAGCAGGTTTGCATGAGTGTGCGCTTGTGTGCACTTAGCTAAGTATTGCTAAGTGTCGTGCAAACCCACGCAAACCTGGTTACAACTGCTTAAAAGTGCCTTAGTCACCCTGCATGTGAGGGTCCTTGTTCTGCTCAGCAGCAAAATAAAACACCACTGTCAGTCTTGAACCCCAGACCTTGTACACACTAGACTGCATGAAGTACCACTAAGCCACAGTAGATATACTACAGGTTGTTGCTGAAATATATATATCATGCATCAGAATGAGTGAATGTAAAGGAAAGATAGGAAAGCCATAACACAAAACCTGTTCTGTGGAACTTTACCAGCAGTTGTTGTGGAATTGCATTACATGACTGTGATAACAGAACCAGCCATTGTACCAGTAAATAATGTTACAGCAGCACTTTACAACCCCTACACAGTATCATAGCAGGACAATCCCCACCCAAATTTACAAAATACCTGTGTGTTCAAGGCCCAACAAGGATGTATGTAGGCATACTCAGTACTGGAATTGTCCAGTTTTCATGAGCATCCTGTGCCAATGTCAACAAAAACAAAACACGAACTGTGCAGAAGTGAGTGCATTAATATCCACAGTATAGAAGTTCACAAACAGTTCATGTGCCAAATGAAAACATCTCAATAACTACGTATGTATGGCAGCTAATTGTATAAGTAGAAAATAAACTACATACTCCCATGTATCTTGTGTTAGCATTTGTAGGGGTGAGTACAATTCTACACTGACAACTGTGTACTGGAAGTGGCAACATTCAGGTCTGAGTACAACATTCAAATCACTGGCTACACCCCTAGCATCAGATACAAGAAGTATACCAACCTTCTGACTTACACAACGATGCCCACAGCAAACAAGCATGGTCCCCACTTTGGAAAGCTGAAAGGGCTACACCTACCTGACTTAGCAATTTATAGCATTTGGTTGCTATGACAGTGAGTACTGCAAGTACCACACAGCAGGCTGCATGCAATTGCCAAATGGTGGCCAACAATTGGAGCAGAGGCCATCACATACACATGTGCAGATACCTATAAAAGCAGGCTATACTTGCTGTCCACACATGCAATCATTTCATTGTAGGTACAGAGAGGGAGAGAGAGAGTGACACAGAGAGACACAGACCACAGCAACAGGAAACAAAAAAGATATAAAAGAAAATATATTGAAAAAAATATATATTGAAAAAATATATATATATTGAAAAAAAATATATTGAAAAAATACAAATCACACGGAAGTGACTACTACAAACACATACAAAGGAAAGGTATGTAACAGATATGTATTTACTGGCATGTAGTAGATGTTTTTGAAGAGTACTCTACATAGTTTGAATCATCCATATGTGGCAGCAGTACGTAATTATGCAAAGATGCCCTGCATAACTACTGCCATGGAGAAATCAATGTGTAGCTGTGTGCAGTGGGATATGAGTGTGACATATGTAGTTCAGCATTGACTGTCAAACATCTGATCCATGTTATCTGTGTTCTGTACAGTAGTGTGTACAATGTCTGTTTGGGGGAGTAGTGCATACAGTTATGTAAACATGGATGTGATAGAGTAACAAATGCATGATAGTCATATTAACGTGTAGCTTAGCATTGGCAACAGCTGTACCAGGCTAGTATGGTAATTTAGCATTTGCAGCTATATATTCACCCTCTAATATTACTGTGTGCTCACATGTGACACCTGTTCATTTTGTAGCAAGGCCCAACAGGTCAGCCGTGAGGTACACAGACTTACAACAGTGTTGTCCTTGTGTGTGTATGGCACGCACATAAGGAGAGATCTGTCTGTGTCAGATATATTAGCATCTGTACATGTGCATAGAGCAAGGGACATACTGCAACTGTTTGTGAAAGGTGGACATATATATGTTGTTGAAGGTTGTTATGTGCATATTTCTATGTAGGTTGTAGTGTGTGGCAAACCAGACAGCATATGGTGCTGGTATATGACATGTGGAGGTTAAACGCTGTGGGTATGATTTGTCAGGTGTGCAGTGTTGCAGCCAGTGAGGCCTGCTAAAGCTACATGGGCTGAGAACACCTTCAATGCATTCTGCACAACACTGTGCAATATTATGACAAAACTGTATACCTCACAACCTTCGCGTACTTGATATTCTCACCATGAAAGGTGGACTGTATATGTGCCTATATGTATATCTATATGTACACCAATGTATGTTTATATGTATGTGTGTGTGTATATATATATATGTATATGTATATATATATATATATATAGAGAGAGAGAGAGAGCAAGAGAGAGAGAGACAGGGTCATATTTACTGCAGCAGATGCCTGGTGACAAAGCCATGGACTCAAGCTCAATGTTGACAGTGCATTGGCATCCCTCCTTGCAAAAACTCAGTAACCATTAACTACCACATAGGTGGTAGTCTACCTAACACCAAAGGTGTGATAAGAGACCATGGGATACAGGTGGACAGTAGTTTCCCCTTTGATAATCACAGTGCCACACTAGGCATGTAATCTGTCTACATGGCACACGTCATCACAAAAGATGTGTCATCCAGGGAAATATAGGTCAGTGTTCCCCTCTACTCCACACACATAAAACCCATTATAGAGTACAATGCCCCATGTGGTATGTACCTCACAAGACATCTACAGCAACTGGAAAGGACACAAACATACCTCACAAAGAGTAATACCAGCCTCAAATAGATGCCCTATGAAGACCATCTCACAAAACCACAGCTAGACTGTGTCACATACCGTCTGCCCAGAGGTGACCTCTGCCTAACATACAAAGCTATGTCAAACCCAGAGCTGTTGGACATGCTCCACGTAAACAGATCACAATCCCTATGAGCTACACGATCTAGGGACCTAAACCTTGTCACCTCAATAAACAGCACATGCTGGAGGGATATATTCCTATCTCAGAGACATCCCATACTCTGGAACAAACCACCTATCAATAGCAAACAAAGCTCCTAATTAGCAATCATCATATATAATCCTGATAATTGTATGGGAGATAGGAAATACACCCCGGGAATCACCTCTGTGGCTCTGCTTGACAGGGCCACGTGAAATGAAATTACCTGTGTGTCAAAGGCCAGGGTAGCATATGGCTAGACATCTATAGGCCCTAGGGCCAATAGCCTATAACCTACCTATGAACTGATACACACCCACTTATACTTGTTGCAATAATTGCTATGTGAGGTTGACTGAGCGTGATGGTGAATGTGTCAGAGTTCTGTATATGTGTGATAGCTAAGTAGGAAACTGTTTCTGTCATGGTATTATGTGTCCTAGCTATGATCCCAGCAAAAGATGTGTATGCTATTGCTAGGCAGAAAAAGCAGTATGTGATATGGTCTGACGTAGTCTGTTGATGTCGACTGGGGTGTCCCATTGTAGGCTACAGCAGTACATGTATGCTTATTGAGTGTTACTGCTGGTGAATCCAAACCCTGTATGAACTGTAGTACTACCTGAAGCTGTATGCCTAAACAGCACAGTATGGTGTATGTCCACATTTCTTGGAACCACTGTTATGTGTGTTCCCTGTAGTCCTCACAGATGACATACCTCAGGCATAAGGTTTTGTAACTACTGACACACAGTACTGTATGGTACACAGGTAAAGGTCATGTGGGTTGGCATACCTTTGTGTCTGGTATCTATGTCTGATGTGTGTGTGTGTATGCCTGTACCATGGCCTCGGTCATATGTGTGTTACAGGATATAGGTGCGTAACTAGCAACATGTATAGTCTAGTACAGCAGTATGCCACCTATATTAACAAATGTGCACATATGTTAGGCAGGAGTTTGCCATCAATGACTAGTGTGGTATACTGGTAATACTGTAACTGGACTTTACAATCATTGCAATGGATTACATGTTACGTTATGCATTAGCTTGATATATACCCCCTGTGGCTAGGTGGTGCATTGTGTCGCATACAGTGTGCCATGTACTGTTGTATAGTCTTACATACTGGTTTATCTTTGTTGCTGTGCAAAACATGGTTTGATATATAGAGTGTGCCAGGCACTGTCAGGCAGTTGTGGGTTGAGCACTGATATGTGGTATTGAAAGTGTGTATCCTCTGACAGCCAATAGGTTGCTATATATGGCAGTTAATTGATATCTGTGCTTTAGAATGTTAAGTGTGCCACTTGACTTGCTCACACATATTGTTTCATTGTCTTTCAGGGTCATGGCTCACCATTGTAATCCCTCATATAGCCCAGCAGAAGAGGAAGTGATTACAGCCACCATGGTTCAGCACTACGCCCTGCTGTTCTCAAGAACCAGCCGGGACCAGCATGAGCAGACTGCACTGTGGCAAGATCTTGTCCGTAGGGTAAATGACATAGGCATGCATAACTGGACATATGAGCAGGTATGCCATCACTGCAGTGATTTAATTAGACATGTCTGGCAGCGTGCGTCTGATATCCATAGACAACAGCTTGCCACAGGTGGTGGAGTAGCCATCCATCCCCCCCTCACCAGAGTGGAGGAGCTGCTCCTGAGCCAGGTGGCTCCTGGCCAACAACAACAACAACAACAACTAACATGTATCATCATGGAGGCCAGAGCCACCCAGCAAGTTGACACGGAGCATGCAGGTAACATGGCATAGCTGTACACTACTGTTACCTCTATTGGTAGATCATGCTTGTGTGAGATGTGTACTGTGTAGTTAGAAGATGTGGTGCCTAGTGTTGTGCAATAAAAATAATTAGGAATATAATCTGCAGGCCTGTGACTGTCAACCGTTGTACTACTGTATGATTGCAAACACACAGTAGCAATGCCACAGTTGTTGCCACTGACAAACTGTCTCATATCCTTGTAGGTCGCTCTGGTGTGACAGCAAGGTAGCAGACCCATGCTGGTGAATGTGTTCTACATTTAATATTGCTAATTAAATGTGCATGTCATAGGTGAGGTGTAGGTCATGTACACGTCACACACCTGCGCATAATGCATGCTGTGCATGTTTGCTGTGAGGCTATGCACATCTCAGTAATGTGAGTAGCTGCCTCAAACACATGCAATACACAGAGCATCCCACAAAATTGTGGCAACACTGTAGTGGACATTGGATAGGCAGAGTTGATACACATGCACACAACATACACAACTGTGTCATATGCAGTACACGTTAACATGCTACACATGGCGTATTCAGACACCCGCTGTAAGGTCACACTCCAGTATCCCAAATGTCATCCACACAGCACACATAATATACCTGAGGGGTAGAGGCCTCTCATGTGGCTGTGTAACACTCTTCAACACATAACACATTCATGTTAGGCAATGCCCCCTATTGGACACCTTACAAACCCATGTAACAACTGGCTGTGAAATGGTGAATGTAGCCATGGTACTGCAGTTCAGGTACAGCATGCTATGTGCCAGTCTGGCACACATTAGTAGCCTTGAGTGACCACATGATGCTGCATGATGATGGCTCATGGTACTACACCCCATCCAGTTACAGTGGCCACAGTACTACACATATCATTCATTGCTATGCACCTCAATGTTGTGTGTGTGCAAACATATGCACCTATACACAATATGCATAGCAATCACCATTTGTACAATGTGACAATATGTCTTGTAATGCTATTGAGTGTATAGGTCACATGACACACATTGTGTATGTGTGATGTTTAATGTTGCAGTTGTGTTGTAGCATGCCATGTCATGGCTGGCACTGGCATGTCCACAATATGTCCTACACTCACCATGACCACTGTACAATGGCTATGTTGAGCAATGGTATTCCATCAGGTATACATGCACCACTCATCCTGTGTGTATACATAGCATGCATGTGCTAAACCTGTGTCCACAATTATCTGCTAAAGACACAGATGCTCTAATCAGAAATGGATATCTATGTGACACACAGATACACATCCAGCCATGGTATGTATACCCGTGAGTGATGGTGCACAGGACATTGCAGAGCTTTTAATACTTGCACAGCAATGTTGTGTCCATGTACACATTGCGTTCCAGGGTGAGGCCAATCACTGAACAAAACACACATGCATCAAAGCCATGTATACTGTTATCAGCAAGGGCTGTCTACACTGACACTGCATGCTGTTGAGCAACACACGTCTTGCATGCTGACACATTTGATATAAACGTTTGGCTTGTGATACTGTACCCCACCATCACACGCTATTGAGTATGTTCTGGATTGCTGGTGGTGTGTGTGTGTGTGTGTGTGTGTGTGTGTGTGTGTGTGTGTGTATGTGTGTGTGTCTGTTTTAGTGAGGAGTGTATTTGTGTGCATGTGTTCATGTGTGCATGTGTGCATGTGTTCATGTGTGTATGTGTGCATGTGTGTATATGTTCATGTGTTCATGTGTGCATGTGTGCATGTGTGCATGTGTGCATGTGTGCATGTGTGCATGTGTTCATGTGTGCATGTATGCATGTGTTCATGTGTGCATATGTGCATGTGTTCATGTGTGCTGACATCATGTACAGGTCGTAAAGTGTGTTTCCTGTCTTCTTCTCACAGGTGCTGAATTTGGGCTGGTTCACTGCAGCAGGGAAACTGATGACACTGAGCATAATAGTGATAATGATGATAGGTGTGTTGAGGCACAGGTATGTTTGCCAGGGTCTGTCGTTGGGCCACCAATCGACAGTACACAAGTGTCCACCCCATCCATGCACACAGTCATACTGCCAATACATCCATCACCAATGCCCTTAGCTAAGGGGCAGCGTACAGCCGGCATTGGCCAGGACAGTGTGGTATCTATGGCAGATGCATCCTGACACAGCAGCCATACCCAGATGTCTGGAAGGGTACCACATAGGCAGATGTTCAGTTGTTCTCGTCAGAGCACTGCTGCTCATCATGCCACTGGTAGATGTACCACAGGTCTTACAACCTCACGCATGTTCCACGCTGTCATGGAGGCACAGGCACATATGGAACGGTACATCAGACAGGGACTAAGGGCACAGAGGGCACATACCACTGTAATTGACAGTATCCGTGACCTAGCAGGTGCCATCCATCATTACACTGAGGTCACTGATAGACGTTGGTGTGAGACATTAGATGTCCTCTGCCATGTCATGTCCATGTGTCAGGACAGTGCGGGATGGTTGAGTCGTCGATGTTTATGATTGCCTGCAACATCAGCAGCTGGCAGTCGCCGCGGACGTCACTCAAGTCACAGCCACTCCCGTAGTGCCAGTACCAGCCACAGCAATGTTGGCGGTGGGCTGTCCATACACCGTCCGAGAAGACCACGTGCATGTGGCTCTGGACAGTCCCAGCAGGGACCTGGGTCCAGTGTACATCCATCTACCTCTGGGGATAGTACCCAGTCAGGCTTAGTACCTGATAGTGTCAGTAGCACCCCTGCAGGCACAGGTACTGTATCCATGGCCAGAGACTGTGATCTGTAAAGGCTAGAAGGTACAGTCTGTGGCTGTCCCATAAATACCCGTATATGGCAGCCACATGGTGGAAATGTGTGCATGCAGACACACACACACATAAACAAGACACCTATGGCTAACACATACCCGCACATATTACATCAACACTGGCCCATAGCAGTACTCTTGGCCCTGACACACACACACACACACACACACACACACACACACACACACACACACACACACACACACACACACACACACACATACATGTCGATTTTGGTTCACTGTAGAAAATAACAACACACCCTGTGCATATGATGAAACCTGTGCCACCTCCTGTCATCTGTAACATCGATGCAGGAACAGGCTACCATGGTGCTGATGCACAGGGTGACTTTATAGCAGTATAGCAATGTTAGCATGTTGTCAGCAGCAGAGTGTAATGATATGCTTGAAGGTGTAGCTGAGCAGGCATGATGCATTTAAGCTATAATTGTCAATGTAGTAATGTTTACACCAGGGTTAGTTCCAATAGTGTATTGTCCACCCATGTGCCACTTGGTTGATGTGTGTAGTATTGGCAGCATGTGTTAGAGAGTGGACAGTATGTGTGGGATGTGTGTGGCACAGATTTGCAGGTGTACATTTGTGAACATGGTGGAGGTGCACTGTCTGCATGTACGTGCATAGTGGACACATGGGCAGGGTGATATGCCCTGTATTACACAGTAACACTCCATAGTTTCTATTGGTGGCCAGTTGGCATTGTACTGCACACATTTCGGAACTTGACTACACGTGTGTATAACATGGTTTGACACTGTGCTGTGGGTGATACTGTTACTATCTGTCATTGTTTTGCATTCTGGTAGTATACATTACTTCAACAGTCTGACCATAACCAATTGTTAGATGATGTCTTGATAACTGACACACAGATGTAGGACACACAGTAACATTTGGATCCTTCAGGTACTATACTATGCCAGTAACCAGTGGTATTCACCTGCACCCATTACTGAGACCACTCCTGTTTGGCATATAGCTCTTTTAGGTACAAGCAATCACAGTAGGGATATGTCCATCCAAGTCTGGTAATGCATACTGTGGCCTATAATGCATTCTCCAGATGACACACTCATCCTCCACAAGGGTATCACACAGACAGATCCCTGTTGTCAAACCCATGCTGTAAAGCTATAAGCCAACCAAAGCAAAGTCATCCACCTTTATGGAACATAGTATCCCCACAGTACCACATAGGTAGTAGCCACCAACATGAAAAACAGGTACCGATGTGTACATGCAACCAAGTGGTATGTCATCTATCCTTTGATAATCACATGTCCAAAGGTATTTTTAAATCCCTCGGTGGATCACATAAGCAATAAGGAGTCTGCATGCATATCCACAAAGGTTGTTGTACACCTATAATGAATAGCCATCATTGACAGACTTTGCTGCATTTGAACAGGTCTGACATACACCTCGGCCATAAACCCTCACTCACACAATTCAACAGAAACTGTAATGAGTGTGTGTGACACAGATGACCTAGGCCAGGGATCACTCCAGTGGCTGGCCTTGTCACAAGCATACAGATGTGACCTAAGGTCTGGAAAGCAGCAGCACACTCTGGAAAAGATGACAGATGTGTTCTTGGAGAAAGCAGGGTTCCCACACATGCAATAATTGAGGTCACATGTACGTATATGTATTTGCCACACAGCTACCTCACATGTGCAATGCACATACTGTTGTCATACTGATATGTCATACAGTAGTAAAAGCAAAACCCACAACACATTGACCAACAGTGTCACACACATAGAGCATACAAACACACTCACCAAGTGTAGGATTCAAACCCCTACCTAACTATTTCATGATACTAGAAGAGTATGCATTAACACAACACGCTATACACATTACTGTGAGTTCTTTTTTCCACAGGTATATTTGTAGGATGGTGACATCATCAGACTTGACCAAGATTAGTATACCACTTTTAAGGTGTTTTACTACTCTCCAAAAGGGTTGCACTTCTCCAAGGAGATCTCACACACACACACACACACACACACACACACACACTTGTCAAGTGCAGGATTTAAACCCCTACCTAACTGGTTTATGATACTACAGGTAGTACGCATTTACATGATGTGTTATACACATTACTGTGAGCTCTCCTTTCCACAGGTATATTTGTAGGATGGTGACATCAGACCTGACAAAGATTAGTATACCACTTTTAAGGTGTTTGAGTACTCTCCAAAAAGGTTGCTCTTCTTCAAGGAGATCACACACAAACAGACACACACACACTTGTCAAGTACAGGATTCAAACCCCTACCAAACTGGTTTATGATACTACAGGAGTACACATTTACTCAACATGCTATACACATTACTGTGAGTTCTCCTTTCCACAGGTATATTTGTAGGATGGTGACATCATCAGACCTGACAAAGGTTAGTATACCACTTTTAAGGTATTTGAGTACTCTTCAAAAAGGTTGCTGCTCTCCAAGGAGATCACACACAAACAGACACACACACTTGTCAAGTGCAGGATTCAAACCCCTACCTAACTGGTTTATGATACGACAGGTGTACACATTTACACGACACACTATACACATTACTGTGAGTTCTACTTTCCACAGGTATATTTGTAGGATGGTAACATCATCAGAGTAGACAAAGTGGGTTACATTAGGTGACATTGGGTGGGCTACATAGAAGGAATGTCTAAACACTTTGGCCATGTGATCATCAAAGGAGAGTTTACTATCTAACTGTGTCCCCAGGGCCTTCATGACTTTCTCAATACATACTGAAGTACCACCTATGTGGTAATTTGTTTGCACTTTGTTTTAGCCAAAGGGGATGACTATGCATTCTTTGGCATTCTGCTTGGGGCTTTGTTTTGACACCAGGTATCTGTCTCTGTAAGCCCCTTCTGGAGGATGTGTGTGTCAGTTATAGAGTTGATTATGGACCACAGTTAGCAGTCATCTGCAAACCTGTTTAGCCATACTCCTCCCATGCTTGCCTGTACCTCTGAGCAGTGTCTACTGAACAGGTGGGGTCCCAGGACCAAGACCTGTGGAACTTGTGACTGGCTTAGAGTCGGACATGGCACCCACAACTCTGAACATGTGTGTCTGATCTGTGAGCCACTTGGCCACCCATCCTGTGACATAGCTGTTAATGTTCAAGCCGGCAAGCATGTCCATGATGACAGAGTGGAGAATGGTGCAAAAAGTCCTTAGTGAGGTCCAGGTGGGCTGAGTGGACTACCTTCACCTCCATCTATGTCCTTGGTAACTGTTTGAAATAAGTCAACTATGTTTAGGAGGCAGGATCTGCCTTTAACAAGGCGAGGTTGTGTAGAGTCCAGTGTCTGGAGGTCTCCAATGTCTCTGTTTATGGGTTCCATGACAATTTGCTCAATAGCTTTGTAGACCAGGCTGAGTAGACATATAGGGTAATGGTTTCCAGATTCTGTTGTGGCACCCCCTTTGTGGAGCTGGATGACTGTTAGTGTATGCCATTCTTTGGGTACATAGCCTGTGGTATGATTGAGTCTGGGCAGTGAATGTAGGTGAGGGCGTAGTTCCTTTGGGGCCTAGTGTAAGATGCAGCCTGGGACACCATCCAGCCCCATTGATGCTGTGTTCTTGCCTTTGGAGAGGGCTGCCTTACCTGCATGTCCATGAAGTCTGGGGCTCTGCATCCTTCTGTGATGGACACAGGCCCTTTTGGGGGTGATGGGGGGAAGTTTACACTGAACTTGTCCCCAGGATGTGGGCAATGAAAGTAGGTTCAGTGTATTTCTTGCCATTTGTCAGTAGCTGACAGCATATTTGGAAGTTGACATCTACATGTCTGGTATAGCTACCGCAGGCTTTGTGGTTGTTATTCTTACATTCCTTGGCTATTTGTCTTTAGAAACAGTCCTTGGATTATTTTATGAGCGATCATTGTTTCTTCCTAATAATGATCAGCGATGCCTTTCCTTTAGTGAAGTTGGCTCTATCAGGTGTTAATTTCCTCCTTCTGTTGTCTAGCTTATTTATGGGCAATGACCACCAGATTGTTTTCTTATTTTTGGAGGAGTGCATCTTGGTTTTATTTGTGATGTCTTGACCCATGCATCCCTGTAGATGCTCATAGGATGCACTTGTAAATGATTAGGCAGATTGTATACCATTATCCTACAGCAAGAGAGCTTTGGAACTTTCCACTTTGGTCTTGGGACGTGTGCATTTTGCTTTTGAAAATGTCTTCACGGTGGTTTCATTGACTGGGGGGGGGGGGCAGGATGTGGATGTCCAGTGTGATTACTTTATGATCTGATATTACCAGTGAGGGTTTTATCTCTGTTGTGGAACACTGGTACTCCATGTTGGTGATGATCATGTCCAGTATGGTGTCACCTCTAGTGGGCATGGTGACCAGCTGTTCCAGAGTGTTAGAGTTTTTAAACTCTAGGAAACACTGGGCAAAGGACGTTGTACACAAGTAATTCTCCCACTCAATGTTTGGGTAGTTGTAATCACCTCATATAATGGTGTTTGATAGGACCTTTATATTTTCCATTGTTCTCAGGAATACTGAGTGAGGTTCCTGAGACAAGGCAGGTGATCTGTAGCAGGCTACAATCTCCAAGGCCTCTTGCTGTGCCACTAACCTGTAGGTGTGGGTATCCATAAGGTAAATGGGTACACCCCTTCCTTTTGTATTTCACTCATGGTTTTGGGTCCGAAGGTCACAGGGATTGTGGGTGTTTTACGTGGACCATGTCCAACTGCTCTGCGTTTGACATAGCTTTGTATGTTAGGCAGTGAACACGTCTGAGTAGGCGATATGCAAGGGAGTACAGATGGAGCATTTTGAGATGGTCTGTGTATGGCATGTATTTCAGGCTGCTAATGCTCTTTGTGAAGTATTGCTGCAGGCTTTCCAGTTGTTGTAGTTGTCTTGTGAGGTACATAGCAAAAGTGGCATTGTACTCTATTATAGTTCTAGTGAGTGATGAGTAGTGGGGAACAATGTCCTCTTCTATTCTGCATGAAACACATTTTGTAATGAGGTGTGCCACATAGCAGGGTTTCCTGACAACTGTAGGGATGTGATTATCACAGTTGTGTCCACTGTCCACCTGTGACCCAAGGTCTCTTGTCACACTTTCAGTGTTAAGTATACTACCACCTATGTTGCAGTTCTTGGCTACAGACTTTTTAACGAAGGGGATGACAATGCACCTTTTGGCATTGAGATAGAGCCCATGGCTTTGACAACAGCCATCTGTCTCAGTGAGGCCCTTTTGTAGGATGTCCACATCTTTAGTGTTTACAATTATGGCTCCTAGTTTGTAGTCCTCTGGAAACTTCAGTAGCCACAGACCTTCCATGTTAAAGTTTACTTCAGGGAAGTAGATACTAAACAGGACAAAACACAGGACTGGACCTTGTGGTACTGCACTCGTCACTGGCCCAAAGTCATACTTGGAGTCTGCTACTTTCACAGTGTGTGTTCTGTCAGTAAGCCTGTTGGCAACCCATCTTGTGACATAGCAATTTATACCTAGTTTAGTGGGTTTATCTATATTTCCAGAGTGTGGGGTGGTGTTGTAAGCCGTGGCAGGATCAACATAGGCTGTGTGAACCACCTTACCCTTGTCTACGGTTCTGTTGACTGCTTCAATGTCATCTATCAGGTTTAGGAGACATGATCTGCATTTTACAAACCCAACATGGTTGTGGTCCAGGGTTTGGGGATTACCAATGTAATTTTTTATATGTTGTATGATGATACATTCCATGACCTTGAAGAGCGGGCTCATCAGGCTAATGGGGCGCTAGTTCCTGGGGTCCGTGGTGTCTCCACCCTTGTGTAGTGGGATTACCATCACTGTGCACCATTCAGCAGCTACAAAGCATGAGGTGAGGCTATGAAGGCACATGGTACGACAGTGTGGTGTCTGTTCATTCTGTGGTTTGCGTTGAACACTGCCTGTGAAGTTATCTGGTCCCATGGCTGCTGTGATACTGGCTTTGGAGAGTGTTTTTTACCTGTGCAGCCATGATGATGGAAACTTTGCAGTCTTCCATTATAGAGATGTGCTCTTTCATGGGTGAGAGAGGGGTAAAGTTAACACTGATCTTATCTGCCAGGATGTTGGCAATATCAGTTGGGTCTGTATATTTAGTGCCATTGAGCTGTAACTCAGAACAGATCTGAGAATAGCCCAGTGGCGGCTGGTGACTTCAAATTAAAGGGGGGCTGCAGGAGACTGCTGAATGGGTGAGACCAATGGGGAGGGGTGTGGCTAACAAGAAAGGGGTGGAGCTATGCTCAAAACCACAACAACTGGAACGTTAATTAAATACACTGCCCTGGGTGCCAAACCATTATTACGAGAGTCCATTCAAGACAAAATGAAGTGTAGAAGAAAAAATATTTCAATGCATTGGCTACATGACAACTGACTTAATATCTAGATGGAAACACAAAGGGTGTGAGGCATGAGTGCTTTTTAAATACATTACTGGAATACCAGTCAAAATCAAGTATAAAAAAACAAGCAGCACTCAGCTCAAACCACTTCTTGCACTGCAGTTCTAATTATAATTTATATTCAGCTTTATAAAATTACCAAGTAACATGCTGAAAGTAGCAACCTCTGTGATACCCCCACTTGTAAAAATGTTTCTTATCCAAAAAAGACCTGCTGCCTGACAACAGCTATCTACTTGTTTCATGAGGAACACATGACCAAAGTCAAAAATGAACAGCGAACAAGAAACAAGCTCAAGATAAATAGCTTAAAGGATTACTGCACAAGTTATGGACCACACATGATAGATTGGCATTCTGTTTAGTTTACTGGTAAAGCCTGCAAAGATAACTGCAAGTCTCTAACAAATGTAATGAGTTTCTGAAAATACTGAAATCCTGTCCTTTATTACAAATACTCTCATATGCATTTCAATACCTAAGGCTTAAATGTTATCTAGTTATGTAAATATTCTCTGCATGGCAACAATGAAAAGGCTTTCAATGTTGGTAATTCTTTAACAGTATGCTTATTAAAGCTTACTTGCATCTTACAATCTCCAACAATCTTACCTGATGGTTATTAAAGCATTGCTACTTTAATACAGAGCAACAGGGCACTGCAATAGCATGCATTTTCTGAATAATAAGAAGCACAAATCAACAGTATAAAAATATGACAGAAAACCAGAACATTCTGCAAAATCAAGGACAGATGAAAAGCCACAGTCATACTTGTGGTCTACCTTGGATGGGGGAATACTCTGCACACTTACACTGCATAACTGCTCCTTGCCTTGCTTGGACACATCCAGAGCCACTACAATGGGGAGTGGGGTGCAACAAGAAGGTCACAGTTTGAAATGTCTCTGGCTGATGGTGATGGCTCTGACACTCATACCTCTCAACCTCAGAGCAAGAAATCTGGACAAAACCATACATAGAAGTGGGACAAAGGCCCAGAAATAAAGACAAATTTTAAATATTGCTCTTATAAACTTATAAAAATAATAGAATAGTAGTAGGTCTTGCATTATTATAATTTTTTGAAGGGCATGAAATCTGAAACTCAAATGTCTGCCATTATTTTCTAACTTCAATCTTTAATGATTTGCTACTAATTTGCCAGAAAACCACAATTTTATGAAAAACAGACCAAAAATGTTAAGCAAAAATATATAATTGCCACACGATACAGCTGGGAACCTGTCAAAGAAGGTGCACCTTTTTAAAATTAGTACTGTTAACTTGGGCATCTAACAAAATAAGAGCATCTACATGCATTTCTGAAATAAAAGTAATCTATAACTCTGATCATTACAGTTATTTATAATTGTAAACCGTCCATGTTTTCTTCCAAAATTGCTATTTTGCAGAGGGCTTATTAGGGGGAGAGCAGCATTTTGAACCAAAATTGGGGACGGTTGAGAGGTTTGGATATTCCTAATTCTATAAAGCAATTTATTTGCACATACCTCTTAGCCTCTTAATGCAGGGAATCTGGACAAGGCCAAATATATTGGGGGACATACAAACAGTACTAAAAATTGCTCTTGTATAAACTTAAGACAGTTGATAGAATAACAGGTTTTGCTTTAGCATGCATTTTTCTACAGGTTATGACGTCTGAAACTCAATGCCCGGGATTCATGAAGCTCGGCGCAAGGCCGGCATTAGGCTTGCGCCGACCGTGCGGCGTGTAGATGGCACAGTAGCGCCAAATGCATATTAATGAAGGCGCGCTGCCACCACAGCCACGTGCATAGGAAATGAGTGCGAGTGCATAGGGCATGTTGAAGTGATGCACGGACGCTTGGAAATGTCGGCTGTCGATGTGCAACCTAAAATGCTTGAATATAGCAATTTGCCTGCAATAGTAATCACATCTGTCAGTGTCTGTGGATACAGAAACGTATGCAAAGCATGCAAGACAGTTCTTGCGAACACAAAATTAAGAAGCAAACACAAATGCACGGTAGGGAATATCGAGTCTGCATCCCTCGAACAAATGACATTAAAAACCATGCTCGTATTCTAACACAGTGTAGATAGTTACACCAAGTGGAAGTGAAACGCATCATGTTAGCATGCCGCCAATAGCTACATCTAGCTCAATGGTCAGGATTACCAGCTGTCCCACATTGTGAGGGACAGTACACAGCTGGGCAGTTGTGTCCATACCAAAACCATTATAAATGTAAATATCCAGCGACCATATGACAGAAATATATCCCACATCGCATGTAATAGTCACATAAAATAGGTATGTCCATATGTAACATACCACATGTGACAAGAAATAGAATAAGCAAGAAAATGAAACAGAAGGAGCATATAAACTGCTACAACAATAAGCTAACATGTAGGCAGAAAACAAAAGTATTATCCGTAGTACTGACCGTGGGTATGTGTTGTGCTGTAAAATCTGATTTGTGTCTGGAATATATCCAATCCTGGACATATGAAAAGGTGGCATCCCTACCAATGGTCAGAGCAGTCGGCCAAAATCTGCCCATATGCAGTCCAAGCCGTTCTTGTCAGGATGTGTCACAGCTGAACGGGTATTACCCAGGTGTACCAACGATGTCATGAAAGTTAAGTATGGGCATGTACCTATGTGCGTGATGTACAGCATGTGGAAGGTGAAACATGCCAGGGTAGTCCACACAACCATACAGGTACCTGACATATGTAGTGTATGCAATGTGTTCCCTTGACCGTGTCATGGGCCATCAACCAAAGAAGGGATGGATGGAGTGTCAGGAATATGTGTGTGTGTGTGTGGGGGGGGGGGGTAATCCACAAAGGCAAGACTGTGTTGGATGCAGAATAGGTGAACTGGAGGTGTATGAGGGAGCAGTGGGTGAATCAGAAAGAAACACAAAGAACAAGTACACACATCTGCAATACAACCTGACAGGCCATACTGTAGAACACAATCACACAAACATATAAATATTAAAATGTGTGATACACATGTACAGAAACGTCACCAACACATACCCACAAAATGGTCTGCATGGAGCTGGCCCATCCAAATGCAACACACTTGGATGCATAATTGAATACCCATCATCCCCTCCACAGCACACAACCCACCCCCATACCTGAACGTCTACCAAATCCAGCCATACTCGGCCTACTAGCTTGGCGCAGCCATACCTACACAAAGTGACCACTACTCATATGTAGTAGGCAGTGTCACCCTAGGCAGTGTCAGGATTGCAAACTATGCATCCCTTGCATGTAAAACCCTAACACATTTTCGTAAATCCAAAAGAATGGACGGTATTGGTCTTGTTCAATTTTTGGATATCCCTCATGGGATAAGTAACCTGTGTAAACATCAGACTTGGTATCACGACACGATGTCCAGTCCTGTAGACATCTGGACACAATTTGAATGTGCAGTAGTGGTGCATGAGACTGTTCAGCCCTAGACGGTCATGCAGAACCTAGTACCCAGGATCAAACACCTGCCCGTGATGCAGGTCTCCCCACATGAATAATCGAGCGAATATATTGTACACATTCGCATAGTGGCACTTGGAAATAGGGTGATTAAGGCGCTGACGTAAATAGGGTACCTCCTGACCCACTGTCTGAGGGACAGTCACTGTTTGGGTAGGTGTGTTCTGACCAAGAATGATACAATGGCAAATGTCCTGTGATTGTAGGAAATAACTATGTACCATACTTCATGTAACAGTTGCCTAAAGCAGTCATGTCTGGATATAAAATACGTAATTCGTACAAGAAACAGAAGAAGCAACTAAAGTGCTAAAGGAATAGCCTCTCAGCTAGGAAAATATTGAAATGTTCTAAACCCTGCACGCACTGACCATGGGTATGTGTTTGCCTAAACAATCTGGTGTCTCCAGAATATATCCCATCCTGTACATATGAAAATGTGGCAACCCTACCAATGGTCAGAGCATTCGCACAATAACTGGCCAGCCTCTTAATCACTCACAAAGCCAGTGACCTTTGGAGGAAAGGTGTTGAATGAGAATGACTAATGACAAGAATGAAGAGTAATAGACACATTTAACTGCAGAAAATAAGTAGCAATACATATGTCTCTGAATCTGTCAACACATTCCAAGTTAATAGTACTAATATTGTAGAAGTGAAGTGTCCGTGATTGTCCCTGATTTGTCATTGCCTTGTCCCTGTCACTGTTGAAATTAGTCCCCGAGTATCACAGAGGTCTGTACACATATCTACACCAACCAACTGTCACATTTGTTGACAGGACTATTGCATACCTGTAGTGAATTCATAAGTGATGTCCAGAATAATATTCATCGTATATATGAATGAATGAAATAGTCAAATGTGAAGGGAAACACCAGTGGAACCCCCCCCCCCCTACCCTGTATCATGTAGTGTCAACCTAATAATGTGGTCAGAGGTGCCCAAACCCCTGCATCTGTAAACACAAGTAGAATGTTAAAATTGGGACCAACTCTGTCCATGTGTTACATCTGACATTTGAACAGGTACAAAGCAGTTCCAGTCACCAGTCAGACAAGCTTAAACTTGGACCAGCACATGAACACCCTGACAATCAAACACACGTATGTGCCAGGACTATAAGCGTTGGAGTTCTGAATATCCTTGGAGTGAGTAAACATGCAGCACGGGTCCAGAACAGTAGGGAATAGGGAATGTCGCAAGTGTAGTACTGCGGTTTTCCCAGCAGGAGAATGGATGCCTGCTGTGTAAGTGAAGCGGTGAGGCATATGTTAGGTAGCTATGAACCATGGGTATACATATAAATGAGGCAGAGCACCAATAGTGTAGTGGTTAGAGCATCCGCCTAACGTAAAGGCATTCCCGGTTCAAGTACGACTATAGCACATATCAATTTTTTGTGTAATGAATGCCTCTGTGCTGTAAAGTCAACATTTAAACATGTAAAGGTGAATGCGTGTTTTGCATGGGGCCGTTAACCGGAGTCCATCAATAAAAGTGGTACTGTCATAAGGAATAAGGCACATGTAAGCACAAAGAAGTGGCAGTAAACATATGTAACTCACAATAAGGAGATGCAAGTGCACCTGCGTGGGTGTAAGCAGCTTTCAGCATAGCAAATGTATGTTGTTTTGTACAGATGTAACATATATATATATATATATATATATATGTGTGTGTGTGTATATATATATATATATATATATATATATATATATATATATATATATATATATATGTGTGTGTGTGTGTATATAGATATATATATATATATATATATATATATAGATAGATATGTGTGTATAGATAAATATCCACAGACATAAAAGAAATTTGCAATTATATATCTAGATATATATATATATATATATATATATATATATATATATATATATATATATACACATACAAAACAATATATATGTCATTGTAGATATACACATGTGCATAACTAGGTTACTTTACAGCACTTACGGGTAACATATGAACTTGAATTTGGGCGTATGTCACTGGGAGGTCCAATAAACAAGCGTTTTTGCCTCCACCACTGCCAATAGACGGTCAGACATACAGACGAGCAGCCAAGATAAATACACTGCTGTCCAAAACACCGGCAGGAAAGTACCAGTGGAGAGATCTACAGGCTACTTTAAACATGGATCTTGGGGTCCCCTTGCAGGGCACCAAAAAATTCACTCACGTGCTGTGAACCCCTGGTTATCAATGTGGGCGGGATGTGAGCCACATGGACGAAATGAGTTGTGCAGTGTAAAAACACATGGGTTGACCAGCGTCGACATGATACGGACGAGGAGAGTGGAGCGTGTGTAGGGGTGCTCATGCCCAGCTGTGCTCACAGTGAAAGTGGCTGTCATGAGTGCCAGGGGTGCAGGTGGGTGGATGTGGATGTATGCAATGTGCGGCTTAAGTGTGCAGGTGTGGTTGTGAGATGTAGTAGGATCCGCCCAGTGGGTCATTAATATTCCTATGTGTGGGTATAGCAGACACTATACCTCCCAAACCTGAAAGAGCACATCTACTGGATAGTCTGTAAGCCACTGGGGAGACACATAGGGACTATATCAGTGCCATGCCAGCCCAGTGCTTTATGGATGTCCATATTTGCATAGATGAGGAAATGTAACAAGTCCAACTAAACACTTCCCAGAACTAGTGATATGAGGTGGACAGGTGAACCACAGAGTGGCTGAGCGGTGACAGCATGTATGAGTCATAAACAGCATGTGTGCCTCGACAACGTGAATGAATACATATGTCCTGTGACTGTCAATGTCTGGATTGGCGAAGACCAATCATCTAAATGTGTCCATCAGGGTGTTATGCAGTGTCCCAGATACAGTGTTCATTCTCCCCCCCCTTTGGTATGTGAGGAGGATTCTGCTAGTGATGCATATTCGCTTCCAGCAACCTTAGGTAGGCGGTTGCCTGTATGGAGTTGGATTACCACCTCTTCCGCAACTTTAGGACACACTCTGGGCAGTTGTGTCCTGCAAAATGAATGTTACTGTTTGGCCTGTGATTTTGGAAGGTCCTTTATATATTGTGTGTAGTGGTGTCATAAAAATGATTTTGTTGTATCAGAAACAGCTACATGTGTAAAACAGTATTAGCAACTATAATGCTACAGAATAACCTTAAACATTTTAAACCCGGTGAAGTCAGTTTACTACTGGCTGTGTGGGTATGTGTTTGCCTTGCCAAATGTGATAGCTCTACATATAGGTCCTATGGGGCTGCCACCATTCCGAATAGCTAGTGGGACCTGTCCTGAAATGTCAGGCGTCTCAGGGCAGACACCCCAGCCAGCCATAGTACAAGCCACATTAGCACAAATCAAAGCTTAATTAGTAGCAGTCCAAGTTGTATGCTACTTCACATAACATATCGGCGTGTCATGTATACAAGAACAGATTACATGCAACTATTACAGACACATAGAAGATATAAGTGTCCTCTAATCAGGACGATTTGCAATAGGCTAGAGTATTGTCACATGACACATATGCCTAATGAGGCATACATTACAAAGTGGGAAAGGTGTTACTCCTACAGTCTCCCGTCATCAATCTAAAAGGTGGAAGCCTACATTAGGTATCTGCGGTGGCATGACCGACGAGGCTGCTTTAACGGTAACGTTCACATGTCAGCGTTGCAGAGTATCGGTTCCCATGTATCAGCCATGGGGCAGATTGTATGAGAACACGCATATAATATGATTATGTCTCACTGGACCATTGCCAGTTCCTACAGTGGATTAGTTGAACATACCGATACTGTATAGTCCGATATAATATGCATCTCACAAGGGTCGTGCACACCCAGCATGTGTGACAAATGTAAACACAAATATCAGTTAAGTGAAATTGGGTATAAAAATATCTACCAGTATGCCAGTAGTGCACTATTAAAGAAATGTGAGTCTAAAACTATGATATAGGGGCTGTGTGAGGTCAGCAGTGTAACACCATGCAAACCTGCTCACTCCCACCTGCTGGAATACTGCCTTACCCTCCCGTGTCAAGGCATCATTCTGCCGTGGCAGAACTGTCCTTTTTGCGTGTTGGTACGTACCTGCACACAGCTCATGTGAATTACCCAGCTTTTTGCCAGCATATGTACAGACAATAGACATTTTGCATACCATACACAGTCATCCAACGGTATAACCCAATGTACTGGCAGACATGTCGGACCACTGGTGTTTGCAGACCTGGCGTCTGTGTTCAGTGTGTGAGCATGCGTGTGACCATTCATGTTGTGGAGCTGACATTTCAGATAGTCAGTACTGTGGTGCCGACCCTGCATTGTACACCAACAGGTGGCGTGCTGTGTCTGCAGGGTGGCTAATGGTCATGTGGCAGCCGACGGTTGCCACATTTCTGCCTGATGTGGGGGGACGTCAACTGCATCACAGTCTCGGCACGGTGGCACACGACTCACGTAATGCGGTTGGAAGAGCTGGCAGCGCGGCGCACATTGCTACTATTAACCACTGGTATACCGGTACTCCATTTCAGTGTGTGGACCTACACTAGAAGCGCTGGATTGAGTATGCAGTTTCACGTCAGATCTAGCTTTGAGTACCAGCATAATTGGTTGACCGGACGTCCTAGACTTCGCAACCACATCAGCAACTGCCTGGCCTGCCTTAGTCTGTGTGTCTGTGGGTTGGGGTCATTCATTGGAAACATCAAAGCCATTGTATAGCATTGTCTGTATTGGTGCCACTGTCCCAGCTGTGCCAACACTTGTGTGGGCTGTATGGACACGCGATATTTCAACCCTGTAACCTGCAGTGGGTTAGGACGGGTCCTTGCAGGGCACCAAAAATTCACTGTACGTGTGAACCCCTGGTTATCGATGTGAGCAGGATGTAGGTGTACATGGAACAGTAGGTTGTGCAAGTGTAAAAACACATGGGTTGACAAAACGTACGACATGTGTCCCGAGACGGGGAGAGTGGGCAATGTGTAGGGGTGTGCTCATACCCCAGCTGTGTTCACAGTAAGTATTTGTCATGAGTGCTGTAGAGGAGTGCCAGGTAGGTGAATCATGGATATGCAATAATGGGCTTAAGTGTGCAGGTGCTGGTTGGCAGAGATGTAGTAGGTCCGCCCAGTGGAAGTCATTAATATTCCTATGTGGGTATAGCAGACACCTATACCTCCCAAACCTGAAGAGCACATCTACTGGATAGTCTGTAAACCATTGGGGGAACACATAGGGACTATATCAGTGCCATGTACCCGATTAGCATGGATGTCCATATTTATGAATCAGAATGTAACAAAGTCCAACTAAACACTTCCAGAACTAGTGATATGAGGTGGACAGGTGGCAGAATACAGGTAATGACTGATGACAACATGTATGAGTCATAAACAGCATGTACCTCGACAAACGTGAATGAATACATATGTCCTGTGACTGTCAATGTGTCTGGTTAATAGAACCAATCATCTAAATGTGTCCATCAGGGTGTTATGCAGTGTCCCAGATACAGTGTTCATTCTCCCCCATTGGTATGTGAGGTCTGCTAGTGATGGAAAGTGCATATTTTGCTGACCACCTTAGGTAGATGATTGCATAATAGATTTGGATTACCACCTCTTCACCTTTGTGAGGGACACACCACTCTGGGCAGTTGTGTCCTGCAAAATGAATGTTATGGCACATGGCCTGTGATTTTGGGAAAGGAGGTCATATATTGTGTGTAGTGGTGTCATAAAATGATTTTGTTGTATCAGAAACAGCTACATGTTATAGGAAACAGTATTAGCAACTATAATGCTACAAGAATAACCTTAACGTATGCAAACCGGTGAAGTAGTCAGTTTACTACTGGCTGTGGGTATGTGTTGCCTTGCCAAATGTGATAGCTCTACATATAGGTCCTATAGGGCTGCCACCATTCCGAATGGCCAAAGTGGGACCTGCTCTGTAGAAATGCCAGACGTAGGGCAGAACATACCTACAGCCATGCATAGTACAGAAATATACATATTAGCACAAATCAAAGCTTAGTCTAGTAGCAGTCAAGTTGCTTATGCTACTTCACATAACATATCGACGTGTCATGTATACAAGAACCGTTACATGCAACTATTACAGACACATAGAATATAAGAATGTCCTCTAATCAGGACAGTTGCAATGGCTAGAGTATTGTCACATGACACATATGCCTAATGAGGGACTGTCCCATGCAAAGTGGGAAAGGTGTTACTCCTACAGTCTCCCGTCATCCAATCTAAAAGGTGGAAAACCTACATTAGGTATGCGGTAGCATGACCCGGCAGAGAGCTGCTTTAACCAAGTAACATTCACATGTCAGCATTGCAGAGTATCGGTTCCCATGTATCAGCCATATGGGAGCAGATTGTATGAGGAACACGCATATAATATGATTATGTCACTGGACAGGCCGCCGAGTTCATGCAGTCGAACGCCTGCCATCACCTAATGGTTAGACATACCCGATACTGTATAGTCCGATATAATATGCATCACAAGGGATCGTGCACACCCAGCATGTGTGACAAATGTAAGCACAAATGTCAGTTAGTGAGTGGGTGTAAGCGTGTTTGTCTACCAGTATGCCAGTAGTGCACTGTTAAAGAAATGTGGAGTCTAAACAAGTATAAGGGGCTGTAACCAGAGGTCAGCAGTGCTTAACACCATGCAAACCTATGCACAACCACTCCCACCTGCTGGAATGTGCCTTACCCACTCCGTATCCAAAGGCATCATTCTGCCCGTAAACAAAGAACTGTCCTTTGCACGTGTTGGTAGCAATACCCTGCACACACAGCTCATGTGAATTACCAATACACCATGGCATATGTACAGACAATAGACAGTACCACACACATACCATACAGCACAGTCATCCAACAGTATAGCAATGTACTGGCAGATATGTCCGGACCACTGGTGTTTGCAGACCTGGCCGTCCTGTGTTTCAGTGTGTGAGCATGCCGAGTATGACTGTTACGCATGTTGTCGACTGACATTTCAGATAGTCAGTACTGTGGTGCCGACCCCTGCATTGTACACCAACAGGTGGCATGCTGTGTCTGCAGGGTAGCTAATGGTCATGTGGCATCGACAGTTGCCACATTTCTGCACAGTGTGGGGGGACATCCAACTGCATCCACAGTCCTACACAGCACCGGGGGTGGCACACACGACTCTCACATGTGTACGTTGGAAGGGGGGCACAACTGACACTTGTACACATTTGCTACTACTGTACTGGTATACCAGGTACTCCATTTCAGTGTGTGGACCTACATAAATTGCTGGTTGGAGGTATACCAGTTTACGTCAGATCCTAGCTTTAATTACCAGCATAGTGGTGTCGGACGTCCTAGACTTCGCAACCTACATCCAACTGCCTGGCCTGCTGTAGTCTGTGTGTGTCTGTGGGGGTTGGGGTCATTCATTGGGCATATCCAGAGGCCATTGTATAGCATTTGTCTGTATTGGTCTACACCTGTCCAGCTGTATGACACTTGTGTGGGCTGTATGGACACACATGATGTTCAGCCCATAACCTGCAGTGGGTTAGGACACCCTGTGTACTACTGGCTACTATTGTGACCCTGGTATGTGCTACAGATGTCATGGTGCCACTATGGACATGTACTGTCTGCTGCCCTAACTGTCAGCCACCAAATTCCCTTGTATGCTCACATCCATACCATAGCAATGGGTAAATACACATTATAATACAACTGCCAATTGTTAGGTCAATTGACTTACCTTGGGGGTTTTCCAGACCTGAGGACGGTGCTGGAGGGCTGCCTATGTCAGATGCACACAGTGCACTTCCTATACATGGCTGAGCACAGGTAGTGTCATGTTTGGCATCCATTGTACTGTCTGTGTGAGTCAGAGAGGGTGAAATCCCTGGGTACCTACTGTGTCAGTGCATATGCCTTGTGTTGCCTCTTTGCCAAGGGCAGGTCATACTGTGCACGGCCCTTTCACCTACTGGGCCCAGCTCAGGTAGTTCCTCCTCCAAGTCACACTGTGCCTGTACAGGCCTTGGCATTGGTGGTGGGCCATGTGGCCCTGCCCCATGCTGTTACTGCTGCAACTGTTACTGCAGGATCAGATTGTGTAGCATAGCAAATACCATAACCATTTGTGTGCATGTAGCTAGTGAATACTGCAGGGCTCCACCGGATGTGTCCAGACACCAGAACCGTGACCTGAGCATCCCAAACACATGCTCAATTATATGTCTTGCCTGTGCATCTGTCTCATCATGGTGTGATTGTTCAGGTGTGTGTGCATTACTGATGGGTGTCATCAGCCACGACTCCAGTGGTTACCCAGCATCCCCCACTAGGAGACTGTAGGGGATGTCCATATTGGCAAAGGTGTGGTACAGCTGCGTTAGATGCCATATATCGGAATCGTCATAGCTTCCAGGGCAGACAGCACACACATTCAGGTTAATGCCCTGGCCATCGCATATGGCCTAGCTGTTGGAGGGTATGCCCCTGCAGTTAATGTAGGCCCTACCCCGCTCACCGGGTGGTGCTTTGATGTGTATGTGCATGCAGGCTATAGCACCCAGTACCCCAGGGTAGTCAGCCATGTGGTGGAAGAGATGCATCTTGCTGGTCTACAAATCACGTGTGTTGAGGACATGTACATGCTCACTAGCATGTGTTGACATGGTGTCTGTGAACTGGTGCAATACTCTGGATGCAGATGCCTGTGAGATCCCCATGATAGCCCCAGTTGTGCTTTGGGAGGTACCTGTGGCTAGTATACCTAGGCCAACACATACCGTGGTATCCACTGTGATGGGTTGCCCTCAGCCTGTTCAATGTGTCAGGTGTGGCTGGCACAGGTCAACAAGCCACTGTAGGAGGTCTCTGTCCACCCCATAGCGCTCCACTATCTCCAGCTCATGTTGCCCCTGGTAAGTTACCCTGGGTCTGTAAAGTCTTATGTCACCTCACTAAGGGTTGTTTGGCAGCATACACATCCTCACCACCCTCAGCCTCCTGCACATGTTGGTCAATGTTGCCTGCTGCAGCCCTTCTCATTTGTTTGGACTGTGTTGTGAAATGTCCCCGCATGTGTACACTGGTGGTGTAGAGTGTGGAAGAAACCTGTGTGTATGGTACTTGCTTACATTACCATAGTGTTCTGATGCAGGCTGGCAATGTAATCTGCTAATTGTGCTGATCATCACCTATTTGTGCAGCCTGTTCATCTTGACTACTCCACTACTGCTTTTGTCCCTGCCGATGTCACCAGGCAGGTATAGACACACCCCTAGCTTAGGCGTACTAAGGCAGGAGCAATCCCAAGGCACAGGTCTCCAATGTACATACAGTATGCCTGACCTCCCTCCCATGCTTTCATCTATATTCAAGCCCTGCACCCGGCTATCTACACACATACACTCCTGGGATGTGCATCACACCCTGGGGATAAACGGGATTCACTACTGTCAACCTCATCTGCATAGTATAGTCTTCTAATGCATAGTTATATGACCCATACCGACCCTCCAAATTAATAACCACTGCTTACTGTCGCTCAGATCTGTACAAAACTGGTTATAGGTGCCTTACTATCACCATATTCAATGTCCCTTGGTCTTCCCAGAAACAAAATAACCGGTGTCTACATGACTAGAACCCGGGACCCTTCACACCACAGACGATCTACTTTACCACTACGCCATGGCAGATATACATACATCCGAGGTGATCACATACAGATCATCCAGCACAAACATTCAATAGTGCTAATGTCCACATACATATATGTATATATCTATATCTATCTATATGTACATATATTATATATATATATATATATATATATATATATATATATATATATATATATACATACATACACACACATATACATATACACACACATACATAGATATAGCATTTATATCACAACAGCGAACCACATAACACCAAAGCATTAGACAAGAATTAAAAGGAAACCACATGTGCCACCTGCATTATGTAGTGGTGTTACTATCAAGGCAAGTGTGTTTTGTTGTGTCACACGGGTCAGACTGTATTAAGGGTAACAGTAGGGCTGCTGACATTTACTCACCAGACCTATTGGCAAATGTATGTGTTGACAACCCAGTGTCTTGGCCGATTATGCAATCTGTGGACACTATATAGGAAAGCAACAAAACACACTCAACACATCCTGAAGCTAGCCACCCACAGATACCAACACATAGGGTATGACTGCCAAATACACACACCTGTCATGCCTTGGAATCAAGCACCTACCTGTCTATTCTATCACACTACAGCATTACACAATAACAGAATGCACTACCGAGATTATTGGATCACAGCATTCCCAGAGGCATACTTCTAGGTGGGTGACATCATCAGCAAAGGCAAAGACGCTGATAGGGATTGTACAGAGAGTGAGCTGTCTAAAAACATTACTCTGTCCCCAGGCAACTGGATACAAACACACACACACACAGCAGGGCTGGGATTAGAACATAGACCTGACTACCTTATCACACTACAGCATTACGCAGTTACAGAACGCGCTACCGAGATTACTGGATCACAGCACTCCCAGAGATATACTTCTAGGTGGGTGACATCATCAGCAAAGGCAAAGATGCTGATAGGGGTTGTACAGAGAGTGAGCTGTCTAAAAACATTACTCTGTCCCCAGGCAGCTGGATACAAACACACACACACACACGACAGGGCTGGGATTAGAACATAGACCTGACTACCTTATCACACTACAGCATTATGCAGTTACTGAACATGCTACTGAGATTACTGGATCACAGCACTCCCAGAGGCATACTTCTAGGTGGGTGACATTATCAGCAAAGGCAAAGACGCTGATAGGGATTGTATGGAGGTGTGATCAGTCTAAAAGCATATTAGTGTCCCAAGGCAGACAGAGACGAACACACGGCAGTGGTGTGAGCAGGACAACTGGCTATCTATGGAGCACTATTACAACACTACATAGATACGAGATGTGCCACAGACAGTACACCTTTCAAGACAGTCAATATGACCTTCTAGGAATGCAGACATCGACATGGATGCTGGCAGTTATCGTGTACATACCTGTGAACCAGTGTGTCAAATTTAAGAATCCATCCTGAAGTGGGGTATGGCCATCTGATGCTTGGATGACCACTATTGCTATACAGGACAACAATGGTCATGCCCATACACAGAGGCACACAACCGACACAAGGTGTCACTGGGCATGCTCACACACTTAGTAGCACACGTCAGTCTGGAATGCACTATGTGTCCATCTACACAACGGCGTACTGGGCATGCTCACACACTTAGTAGCGAAGGGCTGTCTTGATGCACACAGATTCTAAACAGGGAAGGGCACAGTGTGTCGATAGTCATCATTGTTAGCATGAACGCTGTATGACATATGTCTGACACCGGTCTTCTACACAACGTCTGCTGCTGTCCATCACCTTAGCTATACCAATAACCTTAGCTGTACCAATCTAAACCTGGCACACTAATACCACCTGTGGTGTTGTCCTGGCAGGAGTGGGTACTTCGCACATGTAGTACCATACATAGACGAAGAACCTGAGACCAGGTAAACACCCTGACACCTACAGGACAACTGCATTGTATGTGCATGCTAAATAGTGCTAGATGCGTAGCGTTCGTAATCATAGCTGCCAATCTAGATCCAACAATGGGGAATAATGACATCTGTGCAGTGAGAAACACCTGGCATAAGGCTCAGTTGTGCACAATAGCACTACCACTGTATATCTCAGATACAGACATGTGGGCCATAAGACCGTTACGGACTGCTCCAGGTGTTAGTGACCCCACGTATATGAAGGCCACTCACATGTACTGACCAATACACTCTCAAAAGCCATCACAGATGTGTCAGGTGCAGATCACAGTGGTAAATGCCACACCGTAGTATGCAGCCCTCACACATCACCATGTCCTTGGACCAGCAACACACATCCATACATTAGTACAACACCATGTTACTCATGACCAGTGGACTGTATGTAGCTCTACAGCAACTGTGCAGACTACCCATGTACTGACAGGGTTCCATCATGTGTTATGCAATGCACTGATACCACTATTCATAACCAGGTCGGCTGTACACATAACAGGGGCCCTGGGTCTTATACAGCTGTAACAGATAACTGTTGCTGTACACCAGGCAACACACCCATGTTTGGATGTGACATACATGTAACCGGAGTGGATATTTACATGCCCCCCCACACACACACACACACACACACACACACAAAACACATATGTACATAGCATAGCTAATGCTGTCCTTCGTGCAGACACGTGGCTACAGTGATTACACGCATGCACATGGAAGGTAGGTCCATGGCTGTTCAATGCTAACAGTACATAAGGTAGCAATGTTGACTGAGTTAACATTCCCTCTGTACTGGTTACCCATGACAACTGTCATATCATACAACAGTCCATGTGTCATGTATGTCACACATGTTCACCAATTGCAATGCATACAAACATGGCTACATGACAGGAATGTAGGACCTATACACATGTACATGTAGTGGTGTGCATTCAGCTACCATGCATGAGCAGTAGCTGATGTTTGCAGTTCATCTGTGTCCTACTACAATGTGCAGTTGCAATGCAGTCCCATCATTGACACCTGTACATGGTGAAATATACTGACAATATGGTAAGAAGTACATCAGGTATGGATGCATGTGTGTACATAAAGTGGTGGGCCACCTTTGCAGATGGATGTTTGCTGAAGGCAGCTCACAGGTGTGTCACAAGCCGTCCTACCATAACATGTGCAAACAGTAAGCTATGTTTCTGGTAATTGAAGGTGAAGATATACAACCTACACAGCAGTCAGGGTGTCACTGACTGTAAAGCAGTTGACACCTGTAACACTTAAGTCCTCCCATGTGCATATAGCAGCACACTTGCCGAAGGTAACATCGGTACACATTGTAATGTGGGCAATACTGCTGCATGTCTGTCAGACATATCAGAAGATAGCAGGTGTTTGATTCACAGTACTGCCATGTGTGTTTGCTTGTGTGACCATATATACCATGTATGGTGGGGAATACATCCCAATTATTACACACCCCTGTACACTGTTGTAGAGATCTGTACATACTGCAGTGTAGACAGCAAGACATAGGCAGGGGTGGTGTGTGTATCACACATGTTAGCTATCTGCATGTGCATGACATGTGTGGACTCCGGTGTGTGTATGTGTATGTATGTATGGCTGTCTGCTGCATGGAGTGAGAATGTATGCTACAATTGAGAACAGATAGGGCCCCTAACCCCTCAAGGTGATGCAATCTACTACCCTATTGATGCCGTCAGGCTTACGCATTACTGACTACCTGTACATGTTCATTCTCTGTGTTGCATCATGTGGGTGCACAGTACTGTAATAGTGATTACCACATAGGCAGGGATCCTCACCTCAACACTATCAAGTGTGTGTTACAGTGTCGTTGACCCCGTGAGTGTGGGTCTGTTACTGTGTGTGTCTGTGTATGTCTGTGTGTGTTCACATCCTGTAATGTGACAGTGTTTTACTACTACACAGTGAGTCCTCATGCTATCAACTAGCCCTACCCTTGACATCAGCTAGACCACTGTGTAAACCCCCCCCCGCACCATGTAGCTGTACCTGTGATGTCACCTGGTATGGATGTCCCATCTCTAGCCACTGTAGCCTAGTAAGCAGCTCACATGCTCCTGGATCAGTAGGTGTGTAGAGATCCATGGAATGTCATCCTTTCTAACAGTGAGGTTGAGGCTACATATAGCATGCTGGTATTGCCATCCATGCCTTGGAGTACTCCACATTTACACATGTGAAACTGCAAACACTGGTACTTAATGGCACATGCAATTAGACCTTAAGGAGGGAAGCAGGGCATCATTACCAACATGCTGTTACTGTTGTTACCAAGACACATACTGTGAACATAAAACAATGCATTCTAACTGCAAACAGTGTTACATAATGGCACATGCAATTAGACCTTAAGGAGGGATGCAGGGCATCATTACCAACATGCTGTGACTGTTGTTACCAAGACACATACTGTGAATATAAAACAGTGCAGAGTAATCCTGTACTACATGGTATGTCTGCTGCGTGCCAACAGTACACAACAATTGTAATATACACCTATCTCACTATTCTGTTCACCCTGTGCATCAGACCATATGAGCATGTCCCTGCACCGATGGTGTGGATGACAGGGATGCGGCACAGGCATCATCATGTGCACATGGTGATAATGTTTGCCAGGGGCCTAGGCTGCACCAGTGGATGACATCATGTGTGTGGGTTAGGGCCTGTGATCTACTTGGACATGTGTGGTTATTATGCATGTGGGTGTTGGTGCCCTACAGATGTTACTGGTGTGTGCGTGTATGTGTGCACACAGTTCTGCCATGTATCCGTCCTACACAGGGGTATCATTGACAGCTCTAGATTGTACAGACCAGGATGTACAGCTCACTGTGTCCTGCCACAGCCACGTGACCTGTGCCTGCCAGGGGTTGCACGGGCACTACCAGACAGAGGTACAGAATGGGTACTGTCTGATGACACATGTCCACTGGAACCGTGTCCCTGCTGGGACCGTCCGGGGCCACGTCCATGTGGCCTGCTGTGTCCTGATGTGGACAGCGTAGCACCAGCTGCACTGCTGATGCTACTGGCACTATGGAAGCGGGCATGTGAGGTAGCTCGTTCACGTAGACTTGCACCAGGTGGTGTAGCTGGCCTATGCCCACGTGGCCTATGCCTCACTGCTACCAGATGTTCCAGCACAGACATCTCATGTTCATGGATTGCCATGCCACGGTCAAGGATTCCAAACATGTCACCCAATCGCCTGTCCAAAACATCAGCAATCTGCTGTTGAGCATTTGCCAATGCCTGAATGTTTTCATTTAAAGATTAGATAGCAGCCCTCTGAAGCCTCTGCCCTTCTCTGTCCTGCCATTCAGCACGTGCCTGTGCCGCCATTACAGTCTGAAACATGTGTCTGGTGACACCAGCTGCTGCGCTCTGTCGTGCAGGTGCATGTCAGCCAGGGGTCCTCCTACAAGCAGCACTGGCCATATGCCTGTGTGGCACATCTGCGGTCATTTCACTGACACCATGGTGTGATGACACACCTTCTGTAGCCACCACACATTCCTGTTCCAAGCTAACACACGGTAACTGTCCTTCCTCTATGGCCACTGGTGATGGGGTATGTGTTGGCATGAGAACTGTGTGTGAGGAAGAGGGGGATATAGGTGGGATGGCAACCAAAGGCACAGATTCAGCCCCTGACAACCCTGCCTGTATCTCAAGCATATGTTCATCACTGCTAGAGTCTATGGGGACACTAACATCAGATGGACTGCAGGAGGGCAACGCACCTACATCACCTGTGAAGGCAAACAAAGACTCTACATTACAATAGAGACAGACACACACAGACACACATGCAGACACACACAGACAACCATGCCCACACACAGACAACCATGCACACACACAGAGACACACAGACAACCATGCATGAGATATGACAGAAGGCATGCACATGCATGTGATACAGCAGACGGCATGCAGCACAGACATTGACAGTGTTAGATTACATCCCTGGGTTGCACACAACAGTAAGCATGTGTCATAGCAGAAGCCATGCATTTCACACAATCATTGTAGTAAGCATGCATGCCTGTGATACACCATGTGGACCAGCACAGGTTAAGAGTACACATGGCTGATGTGAGGCATATGTTCTTGACATTAACATGTAGTATGACATGTAATCTGCTGATGTGTGCAGTGACATGCATACATGTTTGACACAATGGTGTCCTGACACATGTACAGTGGTGTAATGGTGTCACATTGCAGTGTTGTCTGTATGCCCTACAGATAGAATGACATTTTAGCAGATCTGTATGACCATTGAGGGTGGTATGAGGCATCTATATTGCTATACAGTGTGAAGTACAGACACAGTGCCATTGCATGGAATCATGAGGCGTCTCTATTGCTATACAGTGTGGAATACACATACAGTGCATAGCCATGACTGCGTGCATACACAATACATACATACTGTGGATTGTGACCCACATCGCTGAGGTGTATACACACTAAACCATACTGTGTCATGTGTGACAGGTCACCGGAGGACATACCGATGACACCCCTGCACAACTGCTAACATTTCTTAGCTGCCTGTCAACCGTGTCCACACATGGCAGACTGGTCAATACACCATGTTCCACATGACATTTATGTACCACACACACGAGGTACATGGCTGACAGTGATGTCCAACAGCAGCAAGGGAAATGTACGGTATCTCTGGCCTGATGTGGTGCCTGTGTATGTATGTGGAAGCTGTACAGGTGACTACTTTCATGCTGTGACACAGTCATGATGTGCAACACATCGTATGTGGTCGAATTAAGTGACACCTCCACAAGCTGTGCACAGGCTGTTAGGATGTCCAGTGTTCCACATCTACTATATAACCATTCAACAAAGGCTATAATTGGACCATGTGTAGACAATGTGCAACAGGGTATACACACATACACATCACATCTACTGTGTGTTAATACATGTCTCTGGCCATCCTCCATGGCCATGTGTGAACATGTGTTGGCCAGATGTGTGTGATGGCCATCTATGTCACATGTCTGTGTTGTGCCATATGACATACACCCATAGATGTCAGGTACTCCAGTGTCCACAGGGTTATACAGACAAAGGGTTGTATGTTTGGTATGTGGGGTATGTTTTATGGGATATTGTGACAATGTTGCAGCCGGACCACTACATGTCTGGAACATGTCAGATGGCACATCACAATGTCTGCACTCACTGCAGGGGCACATTCCACAATGGTGAATCATGTGGGCTGCCCATATCCCAGCTCACTGTGTAGTACTGTTTACGTACCCCACATGTGTTGTTCTGATGTATAGTACATATTCTTACATTGAACAATGCCTCCACCATTGCATGGACAGCTGTCCACACATCTAGCAATGACAGTTACTATGGTTTCATGTTGGTGTTTCATTTGGTTTGTATATATTGCACATGGGTAGCCAGTGTGATTGATGAAAGTTGTGACCTGTATATCATGACTGGACCATACATTATGTGTACATGTGTTAACTGGCCACATGGCGAATAGTTCTGTGCATTCACATGCCTGATACTGATAACTGTCTCACCTGCAATGGACTGCTGTCTCTGCGGCATGCCAGAGGTACCTGTATAGGGGTGACACAGCAGTTTGATCATTATCCATGACCGTATGACAGCTACAGGGTGCACTTTGCATGTTAACACATTCGCCAGTACAATAGCATATACTATGGAGTATGCACATGTGTGCATACACAGGGTAGCATACTACAGTATATGGCATGTGTGTAAACATACCTTGCATATGATGTTACATTACATAGTGTACAGTGACACATGCGACTAAATGGGATATAATATTTATATGTGCAGTAATGACTTACCAGGCAACTCCAGACTCTGTGGTTGGGAGACACCCACCTCCATGATGGCAGCTAGAGTTTGTGGATGCTGTTCTGATGGGGTCCCCAGGCTGGCCAGTAGCTCCTCAGTAGGTGTGAGTGGGGGCTGGGTTGGTGGCCCACCACCTGTTCTACCTTGATCCCTGGCGATTGCATTGGTGCGCTGTTTCGCATCTTGGATCAGGTCCATGCAGTGTCTGCGCACCTGCTGGTAGGTGCGGTTATGGCCACCCACATCATTAACCCTCCTGCGAAGTTCCTGCCACAGTTCATCACGCTGCTGGGCATGCTGTGGCCCATGGTTGAACAGTACCTCATAGTTATCATGGAGGTATGGTATGAGGGCATCATCCTCCAAGCGGCTACATGCTGGCAGTCATGATCGAGGCATTATCTGTAAGACATAATGATGGAGATAGGTCACAGCATCTCAGAGATGCACAGAGATACAGATGCACATTCATGTGTATTACATTTAGTACTCATGAACAGTTGTCTTTGCAAATTGTCATGACACTCACATGACTGACATGTTTGTTTCACACACATGTAATACCCGATGGGGATTGGATATTATCACCATATACATGTGTCACCTCATTACATTGCTCATACTCCATGTGAATGCTGTCTTGATGTGGGCATGTCTGTTTGCCTGTACTGGTGTTCTTACCTATCAGCACATGCCTGGATGTGTGCACATTAATGCTGTTGACCTTGATGCTGTGTATATGTCACATATCATCACATACACTGCCTTCATGGACATGGGACAATGCAGACATGCGCACAGAAACCTTTACATGCATGTATTTTGCCATATACATCTACACGGCACTGTACAGCAGTTCAACATCCTGCCACGTATTGCCTGTGTTGCACATGTCATACACATGGGACAATGGCTAGCCAGATGGTATTCGCAGGGATGGTTATCAACTATAGCATGTACGGCCAAGATCATGTAGTAGTGTGTATGCCCTGGGCCATGTATGGGCATAGGATGTCAGGTTTTCTAGCTGTATCTGACAGCCATGTTCCCGCTGACAGGTGAATCAGTGCCACATTACTGATCCAGACAGTCACTGATACATCTACCATGTGGTCATCGCACCATGTATGACACAGATGACATGTGCAGCTTTGCTGGACAGGGTTGCATGGTATGGTAGGAGTATGTCACATGTATGGCACAGGGATCTACTAGGAAGGTGGCTGTCCATGATGCATGTCTTTCAGATCAGGATATGTACGTGTAGCATGTCCAACATCACAGTGTTGCACATGTCTTTATGCAGGGTAGGCAGCATGCTGCATAGTGGAGATGAGGATTGTGAAGGCTGGTGTCGCCCATCCAAGCATGGCCAATACCCCTTAAAGGTGATATGTGATCCGATATTGGTTAAGTGAGTGCTGATATGGCTGTCCAATGATCTCCATGCTCATGGATGGCACCCTGTCATGACTTGGGTTGCCTCTTATGACTACCTAATAGGCCTGGTGATGTCACTAGCTCAGGGAGGTAAACTGCACAGCACTATCCCTTACACACAGTGTCCATAATGTTGACCGCTGCCTAGGTGGTAGTTAATGGGTACAGGGTTGTTAACATAGCGGTGACAATGCAATAAGCAGCTGTCAGATTGTGCACATATGTCACGCACCTCCCCACAAAGCCCATGCTGTATGTTCTCCACAACACTGAGTCAGCTATTGCTCCTAGGTCATGGCCATTCACATTCTCACATATGTAGATGCCTCCCATTTGTCTGTGTGATATGGGCTACAATGACAGGGGAGTAAAAAACATGAACCCTGTTTTACTGTAGCTGCCACTGGTGTGATATGCACATGTCACTCAGACACCTTTTGTAGTGTTGCTTCTGTGAACAGACCACTGGTAGAACACTCCTGTGACATACGAAGGTACATGTAGTATACTGAGTGTAGGTGAAACACAGTATGGGTGATGATGTCCTCTGACCTGTCACAGGTATGCTATGCAGTGTGTATTCATCGGTATTGTCATCTACAGCTGTACTGCTAACAACATCTACGTTGCTTAAGGTTCATAGGCTTTCAGACCATACTCAGCAGGGTAATAGTGCTGTGCCTCCCATTATGAGTGGCATCTCCACTTTGTAGGTTGTGATAACTGTTAGTGTGATCCATTCCATATTTTCACAGACTGCCATGAACCTATGTTTTACATGGCAGTATATGTGTAGAGCAAACTGTTTTGCTATATGTGTATTATATGACCAGGGATTTAAACAGGTCACATGCAGCTGGAGTGTACCTTGTACCATCATAGTTATGGTTACAGGGGCTCTGTAGTGCTCATGGATATGTGATTGTGTACCTATTGGGGGGGCAGTGAGTTTATATTATCCAACACCCTATATGTATTGCTTATTCATGCTCAGCACTTGTTCAGAACATGTACACACTTCATGAGCTACTAATTACTATATCACTCAATCCAACTCATTTCCTACAGGTAAACACTGTTTGTCCTTACATTTCCAGCATGCTTACAGTACAACAGCTGTTGTACACACTTACCTCACATATCTTGTGAGAAATGGTTGACTAGACAGGCATGTCCAAATGTCAATTACCAGTGTTATTGCCTGTCTATATGATGAATGTGCGCAACATGAGGCAATATAGTACTCGTCTCATGTACACAATCAATGCTCACCTCCTAACATACGACACTACAGCCTGTGGGAGATGCACATATGTAGCTATGCTGGAGGTAGTGCTCTCTCCAACCCAGACTTACCCTGATAATCATGTGGGGATGTTAAACATTTGCAGCACACCCCACTCATCACATAGTCTCAGTAGATCTCCACCACCACAGGCCACACATAGTAAGAGTACAACATTTGCGGAGCCTCTACATACTACTGTATGTAGGCAACAGAGGCAGCCCCCATCACCAAACACAACACCAATTACTTATAGCCCACAGACTCATGTGTGCCTATCAACTACAGCCAATAGGGTGTTATAACATACCCAACACACTAGACATAGGTGACTCTGTAGGCGGTCACACTGATGTCCCACTCAGCAGGCCACACAAGGCGATAGTCACTGTCATCTGGCTGTTGGGTAACAGGATCCACAACATAACCTATGCACTCAGGTCACTCATCAACAGGTACAATATGACTGTCATTCTCCACGTTAGTGTGAATGCCCTGAGATGTGACTTCCTGGACTACATGTACAGGGTCATGCAATAGCTCTCTGATCTTGTAGCCCAGGCAGGTATCGCCCAAGCCCTGAGAAGCAGTCTGCATTAGTCCAGCCTGATGACACAGTACAACAACAGAATTATTCACTTCAACAGTTGTCTATGCTTCTGGTGTCATTCCAAGGGTATCTAGTATCTGTCTGCTATGAATGACATGGTCAATAAACCACAATGCTTTGGCACAGATGGCCTGCACCTGTCAGCCCTGGGATTATGGGTAACATCTAAGGCTCTTGCTGCTCCTATACTGCCTGTTTTAGACTCATTTCAAATAACATATTCACCACCAGAACAGGTACAGGCAAGCAAAACCTGAGGGTATTGTTTCTCAGTGCTTGACATCTTCAACTCAAATGCACTCATCCGAGGCACTCCTTATAATGGACCACTTCGATGTCTCTGCAGTGACTGTGACCTGCTTCTAGGCTCCGGAGAGCACCCCTGCACTGACAGGCTATTACGCAGACCACACCTTTCAGTCATGTAACCAGGACCGGAACACCCACGGCGGAGGTGTGTCCATATTTCACAGGGATGTACACACCTCCATGCTGGTTGCTTAGCACGATGCATCAGAGGCAATCCAAGTGCAACTAACTGTGGCCAGAACTGCTATACAAATTGTAGCTTGCTACGGATTCCACACCATACCCAATGGTTAACGGCCCTCATTTCTTGGTGTACTGGAAAGTAGGGTTCAAACAGGAACTACTGATCTGACACTGACACTACCCCACACCTAACTGTGATACCTACTCCTGTACCAACATATTAGGCCAACACTTTCATGGATTAATAAACTCCATTTGGCTGGATCAACCTATACACGCCACCACCAAGGCCAACAATATCCTAGATGTGGACATTACCAACATGTGTGACTGGTGTTACACACCTGGAGTTATCCCCTCATTGGTCAGTTCCGAACGTATGCTAATCACCCTTGTTATCCACATCCCGGCACCATACCCTTCATGGAAAACACAGTACAATATTTCTACAAAGCCAACTTCACGCTTTGTATGACAGAAGTAGTAAACGCTATGACACCCGTGCAGATGGACAATATAGTTACAAACGCAGAAACATTCCCAACTGCACTTCAGTAGCACTTACATGACTGCACGGATCATGCTATCCCAAACAGAGCCATGACAGTACCCACCACATAATGGATGCCACTCTGAAGGTCCACTGCCATGGACATAATGCACGACAGAAGGAGACTGTTGCAAAGTAGGGTACACTCCCATGGATGTGGTAGCTCCCTGGTCAGCCTCAGTAGGATTCTGGGATCCCTTCTTACATCCTCCAGTGCTACCTACGTAAACATTACTGTGACACATTCTAAGCGTTATGGAGGTATGTCACTACTCTCTATGGCAATACCCACATCTGCTCTGACATACAACAGTTAGGCAGAAACATTACAGAACCGACTGATATTGGCAACAACCTGGCAGCTAACTTTACATCTCTCTCACACCCTAAAGGGCCTGTATCTATACAGGATCAATGCAGAGTCCCTGCAGTCACAACTACGCAGTTCAGACCTGCTCTCTCTAAAGCCTGGAACACACACTCCATGTGACCATCCAACATCCCAGGCTGCGATTTACACAAACCTCAGAATGACATGGCTCCCCACTTGGGCACCAGATTCACTAATAGCCTTGTATCAGGCATTGTGGACCCTGAATGGCACACAGCAACAGTTATCACACTCCACAAAGGTGGCGCCACAATGGACCAGAGGAACTATTGCCCTGTACGCCTGACTAGACTGTTCTGCAAGTCTATGGAGAACATGATCATGGAAGTCATTCACAGAGATATTGTTGGCCACCAAACCTTTTATACCACCAAGGTTGGATTTGTTAGGGCCACACCATGACTCATACACCTGGTGTAGTCCTTTGAGACAGTTACCAAGGTAGTAGATGATGGTAAGAAGATCCACACAGCCTACCTTGTCCTCTCATTGGCTTTCAACACCGTTCACCATTCTGGTATTGTCAGTATACACATCCACCTGCACAGCGACCCATACGTCTTGAGATGTTATGCAAAGTGGCTCACGGACAGGACACATGCAGTGAGGATAGCATACCGCAGTTCCTACTGTACATCAGTTACAATTGGCATACCCCAGTCCTCGGTCATAGGGACCCTCATGTTCATTATATGCTTCCCTGAGGTACAGTCTAGCACAGAAAAATTTTCCCTGAATAGGTTTCCAGATGACTGCAAACTAGGGGCCATGATTGATTCACCAGCTAATACACACACCCTCCATATGGGTATCACTGTGACGGATACCTGGTGTCGGTAACATGGCCTCAAGCAGCATGCCACAAGGTGCATAGATATCCCCTTTGGATTACAACAATCACCCAGTGACTATCACATAGGTGGTAGTCCCCTACATACATAAGACATTATAAGGGATCATAGTACACACGTAGATAGCGCCCACTCCTTTGATAACCTTATTGCCAAGGGGGCATGGATATCCTTCTACATGGCCACCCTAACATGTAATGGGTTTGTAGCCAGAACAAAGGCTGCCATTGTACCTCTATACTCCTGACTTATGAAACAAGTTCAAGGGTACAACACCCCATTTGGGGTGTACCTTATGGGACAGCAATGGCTTTAAATACCACAACATTCATGCACCAACAGTATTACTCACCTCCAAAGGATGATGTATGCAGCACAACTACTGAAACCCCAACTGTAGTCATTTGCATACTGCATACTCAGAGGTGACCTCTGCTGAACATACAAGGCCCATGTCCACAAAAATATTGATGGATATGCTCCACATAAGCAACATAAGCAAAAGCCACTGAGAGCAACATGCTCTGGGATATGTACCCAAACGCAATGATGAGTAGCACGTGCTGGAGGGATACATTCCTGAAACGGACACTCACCATGCTTTAGAACATGATTCCTATGTACATCAGGCAGGGACCCTCACTAGCAGTCTTCATGAGATACCTCGATGGGTGGATGGGGAACAGACATGTATGCCAGGGATCACTGCAGTGGCTGTACTGTACACAGGTGCAGGAAACAAATGGCTGTGCTGTTCACAGGCACAGGACACTAACCTAGGGAGGTGCCTCCAGTGAAAACACTGTAATTAGGGCTTACAAATGGACTTAGTCAGACAGCATAGTACCTAACTATGAACCTATGAAGCTATTACATGTCCTTTGTGCATGGATAACTGAGCAACTCTTCCATTTCAATTAGCTATCATGCTGTTACACTGTCTGGTGACTACAAGACATATGTATCATGTTATTGTGTATTGTACATTCCAATACACATACCTTATGTTTGCATAATAGTCATGCTATGTAAATTTGACATATCTACCTACAATACTGTACTTTTCAAATTTTTGAAACCATATCCCATAATGCAAAGCATAATTGCACAGCAGGACCACCTTAGGCATGTTATTCTTGTTATACACCCATACATATGCCTACTGTTACAGTATATCAACATAAACTATCCCCTGTTATGACACGTACTTGTTGGACAAACCCTACAACCGACAGTGGCTGGAGTGGAATTGCTATGTTTAAAGCCCTTATGTAGTATCCCTTCTGGTATATGAGGTGTTTACCTTGTGGCCCACAGCAGTACACACAATTTCTACAAGCATTACTATGCTCAGCAAGACATCAGTACATAATACCTTTTCCCACTGTATGCATTGCGTACACTTTCATTAATACAGAACAGGCACTACATACACTAACATACTGAGTGTTCTACATACCTTTTTAGTGGTCCGAGTATACGATTATATCTGTGTTACTCCTTTCCTCTTTAAACGGTTCAATGGTATGATCATACGGTTTGAATGTATGGCAAGCCATCGTTTTATCTGTGGATACCTGTAACATGTTGTATCCTGCCACCAATTGGTGTTTCGGAGTAAATTATTACATGCATATCAGCTGTGCAGCTACTCCATTGGCCAATTACATGGCAACAGTGGGGTATAATTGAATACTCCACTTGGGCGTTGTCCTTTTGCCCTACCTTTGAGGGAGATGGTCTGGATGTATTTTATTGTGATAAATTGCAACAGTTATATGGAGAGACACAGATACTTTGAATTTGTGTCCCACGTGGATTGTGTGTGATGGCTGGAGTAAATAGTTCTACATGTGAGTGTAGCTGTTATCTCAACCATCTGATACGAGACTATTGCAAACAAAACCTGTAACATCGGCATCTGTTCCATTGTACAACAGCAACAATTTCACATGACACCATTACAAGTGTGTCTCTCACAAGGCATGTTAGCACTTCTGTAGATGTCATTGAGTGAGGGGATGTTTGTGATGTTATTACAGTCTGTATTGCAATTGTTTCGGGTGTGGGGGAGATGTAGGTGGGTATACATAGCAGATAAAGGTTTGTGAGGACTGCATTTATACATATTCCATATGTGTGTGGGGGCCCCTTCCCTAATGGCAGACCTGTCATTTAGTAGACTAATACTATGGTTATTGCAGGCTTATTCATTAAACCATTGTTAATTGGTTCCTATATAGCATGCAGGTGATGTTGATCCTTCAATCCCCCTGAAATACATCGATATGTACTGAAATGTTGCTACATGAAAGCTGTCTCGTGTATTTCTGTCACAGATATTTGCACTCATTGCAGTTGTGTTGGTGACTCAAACTCTTTGGCTTGGGATGCCACTTTTTCAAATGGCCATAGTGGGACATTTGCAGGGCACACATCAGGGTTTAGAGGCTGACATATACCCACTGTCAGTACAAAGGATAGAACTTACTTTTGCCCTAAATAAAACCTTATTTTTGTAGCACTTTAGTTGCTTATTATGTTTCTTGTACAATTTACGTATTTGAGAGACAGAAATAACTATTTAATGCAACTATTACTTAATATATGGGACATCATTATGTCCTACAATCTCGGTACATTTGCCTTTTTTAATATTTGTTGTCAGGACACAACTGGCCAAAGAGGGACTGTCCCTCTCAAAGTAGGACAGGTGGTAACCGTATGCCTAAGTTCAGCTATGACCACAACTACTGTAATAATCTACCTCCGAGTTAGCACGAACAGACACATGATGCAAACACACACACACACACACACACATTAGAGTCCCACGGAAACACACACTGCACTCTCAACACGCACTTACACACACTACAGCAATCGGAACCACACTTAAACACAGTACCTACCTGGACTGCAGCACCAGCAGCAATAACTAAATGTCCCTTAACATCGTGATAATATTACTCGCGGTTCTACTGTTCCGGTACTGTGGTCTTTCAGTCTTTAAGCCTCGTGATTACGCCTGTCGGTATGTAAAGCATTCGGTAGTTGGCAGTATCCTATTTATTTGTACCTCCATGGTTGTGTACAAGTCGTTAACCTGTCTATATATTCACAGATATATGTATTTCCGTATATATTGACATACATCTCTCTATCACCCTTTCTATCCCTATTTTATATATATATATATATATATATATATATATATATATATATATATAGAGAGAGAGAGAGAGAGAGAGTGTACACACCTTTCGTTGGGTACATGGCAGTGTATTCTGTTTGCTGAACTCTGCCCTTTTGTGTTTTAACCTGTCACAATACACACCTGCCATTGGTACATCTCGGGTAGCTTAGTGGTAGGTGATTGTGTACATGGTTGCGTGTTCTACTCCTGCCAGTGGTCGTTTTACCTCTCAGAGCAGGCACTGTTAGTACAAGGGTGAATAATGCTGGCTTCACCTGTTCTGGACATCTTTGACTGTGATCTGCACGGAATTCGGCAAAGCTTAGACCTGTTTTGCGCATATCCATGTAGTCATGTTTAAACGACGCTTACTGTCACTTGCCGCCGCATAAACCTGCTAACATGTGCTTAAACATGCTCTAATGACCTGCATCCAACATCCATTATTCGTACCATCGGGATTACGTAACAGACCTTGCAGGACGTGGAACCGGGTACATACACGACACAGTCAGGGGCTTTACCACTTGGTCATCTGGTGTTTGTACAGGTGTTAATGGTGTTTTGTATGTGGACTGTACTATGGCTGTTCCTCCATACTGCAGTCAAATGTGTTACTCAGTTAGTTTACATATGGATGATACCAATTCATGGTATGTCCAAGTGATGTTTAATGGATATGCTCCAGCATTGGGAATCTATGTCAGAGTGAGCCACACACTGTAATGTGCTACACCTTCACACAACCATAACTGGAGAATGTTGGGGTGGCAGATACCTGTCATGGGTACTCCCCATGCTTTGGCACTACATCCCTAATTACATTATATGGAGGCCCTCATTAACACACCAGGGAATCCATGCAGAGTAGGTGGGGAACAGTGGTTACACACATGGATCCCGCAATTGGCTCTGCTCCACAGAGGGACAGTTGGTTAATTGATGGGGTGGCGATAGCAGACACATTTTGCCTAGGCTGCTGAATGGCCTCTGACAATCGGGCATGTACCTACTGATGTACCTAGGAACCTATACATACAGTATCAACATATGCTGTTAGCTTCGTTTACTGTTCAGCTGTTGACTTTCTTTGTTCCAATAGCTGTTGTGTGTGCAATAGTTGAGGGCTGCCTATGTAGGATTCACACAGTAAGCCACCTATACATTACAATTTGCAGGTGGTCGTGTGTGTGTGCCATCCGTTTTACTGTGTGTGCAGGTGGAGAAGTGTGTCAGTCCGTGGGGGCCTACACTGTCAGTGTATGTGCTATACGTTCCTTCTTTGCCAAGGCATGGGTGTATTGGGCACACCTCCGTCTGCCTACTGGGGCTGGCACAGGTTGTTCGTGGTCTGAATCCCTCTGTGCCTGTGATGGCCTTGGCAATTGCGGTGGGCTGTGAGGGCCTTCACCATTATGTCCCTGCTGCAGCTGTTTCCGCAGGATCATATTATGTAGCATGGCACATACTATGCAGATATGGGCACACGTGCCTGGAGGGTACTGCAAGGCTCCATCAGATATGTCCAAGCAACGGAACTGTGATTTCAGCATCCCAAACACACGCTCTATGATGATTCTGGTTTGTGCGTGTGCCTCATTATGGCGTTCTTGCATGGGTGTGTGTGCATTTCTGATGGGAGTCATCATCCACGGCTCCAGTGCATAGCCAGCATCCCCCACAAGGTGGCCATATGGGATGTCCCCCCTGACAAATACCTGATACAGCTGTGAGGCATGCCAGATGTGGGAGTCATGGTAGCTTCCAGGGCTGCCAGCACACACATCCGTGATAATGCCCTGGGCATTGCACATGACCTGGCAGTTGATGGAGTGGTATCCCTTGCAGTTTATGTAGAGCCTACCATGCTTTCCGGGTGGTGACTTGATATGTATGTGCGTGCAGTCTATTGCACCCAGTACCTCCGGGTAGTGTGCCACATGGTGGAAGAGATGCATATTGCTGGCCAACTCCTCCTGAGTTTGGGGGAAGTTTATATGCTCACTGGCATGTGGTAACATGGCATCCAGGAATTGGTGGAGTACCCTGGATGCTGATGCCTGTGAGATCCCCATGATATCTCCAGTTGGCCTTTGAAAGGTACCTGTGGCTAGTGTTCTCAAGCTTACACATACCTTCGTGTCCACTGGGATGGGTTCCCCTCTGTTGTTTTTGGATCTCAGGTGTGGCCAGCACAGCTCAACTATTTGCTGTATGATGTCCTTGTCCACCCTGTAATGCTCTACTATCTCCAGATCATGTAGCCCCTGGTAGGTTACCCTTGGTCTGAACACTCTTCTCTTCCTCCGGGGCCTGAGGTGGTTGTCAGCATCATCCTCCACAACACCTTCAGTCTCCAACACATGCTGATGAATCACAGCTATGGCAGCTCCCAACAAGCACATTGTAAAAGTTCCCCATCTGTTTACACTGATGGTGCAGTGTTTGTGAATACACAAGTGTGTGTGAGGTGCCTTCACACTTTATACTATTGTGCTTTGAACACTGATGATGTCATAGGGTGTGTATGTACATTCGGAGCTGCAGGGTATCTTGTGTTTTACCACAGATACTGCTATTGTGCTGCCTTTGGTGTTGAATTATATTTAGCTGCCATGGATTACCTCTTGCCCTTGCCTCAACGTTTCTTAACGATTCCCCTCCCATTGTATGGCATGCATCTAGCAGCCTGATTTCTTGTTTTGTACTTTCCCGAACCAAGATTGTCTTGCGAAATGTGTTCTATTGCTGATCTACTGCAGGTTTGCTTTGATCGGCAGTTACAGTTCTCTTTTCTTTGCAATCTGACACCTCCCCTATCCTGTTCTGCAAGTTGCTGTTAGCAGCCTTGTTAGCTACCGTCAATTGCCCACTGTGAGTTAATAGATGTTAATTGCTCAGTTGTACTCCAATTACCCTACTGTGGCATTTCCTTATTGTCTTCCCCTAAACTTCCTTTTTGGGCTGTGGTGCACGGCGCGTGAGTCTGCTTACCGGGTTTCAGGCACGTTTTCATCCACGTAAACATGCGCTTTCAGGCACCATGTGTGCTCTCAGCTGAGCAAAGCTATACCTACATCCACGCCCCTGTCCTGCGGCTTTGCTTAGCAATGGGTAGCCCAGATTTGCATTGCTCCAATGTGCTTACAGCTGCAGTGGCACACCCTACTGCTGTCATGTATTCCTCCAGACCACTCCTCGGTGTTGTAGTGCTGCGCCATATTGTACATCCTTAGGCCGGTGGGACATTTGTGATTCAATATTACTTGCCTCATTTGCACTGCATTGACTACTAATTCATGGTTACCGCACCGAACACTGTCACAGGCCCTTAGCAACCCTTACAGCTTGGTTGTGGTGTGGCATGCATACTATTGGCTATTATGGTGAAATCATGATTTGGGTTACAGTGCTATTTTATGACATTTGTATATATTTTACACCACAAAAAGTTCAAAAACTGGTTGAAACAAAAAGAAAAAGAAGACAAACCACACTGGCAACTGTAAATATAAATTAGCGCTTTCGTTTACTGGCAAATTGTAAACTTCTTCAGATCTGAAGAAGTTTACAATTTGCCAGTAAACGAAAGTGCTAATTTATATTTACAGTTGCCAGTGTGGTTTGTCTTCTTTTTCTTTTCATTTGTATATATTTTCCTTGTGTTCCCATTTGTGCACACATGCCCTATGGTTGTACTTTGCGTTACTGTGGCCATGACATTAAATGTTATTTTTTTATGTGTTGTGCATCTTTCCTTATGCCATTGGCTGTATATTTAGCCATTGGCATATGTTAACTTTGTAATACATGAGTCTGGTCCGCTTCCAAGGCTCTGATGTTTTGTTTGTCAACATGTAAACCATTTTTTTTTTTTGGTTTACATTTCTGTAGGCTTACGCTACGCCTACGCCACTTCATGAATCGCTATGTACCTTCATTTGCATGCTGCAGTACTGCACATGGGGTGATTTGCATACCTACACCGGGAGCTGCGCAGATGTGGCGTACGCTGGTAGTGTACGTGGAATTGGATCGTACCCGAATCGCTCAGCGGCCATATTTGGCATTATTCTGTCTACGTTATGCCTGCGCCTAGCGCAAGCTTCATGAATCCCAGGGAATGTCTGACATTATTTAGTGACTTCATTCCTAAATGATTTCGCAGAAAACCACAAATTTTATGAGGAACAAACCAAAAATAAGAAGCAAAAATCTATTCATTCTGCAAAATTCTGGACAGTTGAGAGGTATAGTTCAGCCTGGGCTGTCTGAGTTTACTGCCCTTCCCCCTCACAAAATCATGGTTGAATGGAGCTTCCCCCCCCCTGCAGCCATTCCAATGTCCCATTCCTTTGCTATTTTGCCTCATTTGCCATAAACACCGTAATGTGCATATTGCTTTACTTCTGTGATGATATGGATTTCATTTGAAAGTTTTATTTTATATTTTACAGCATAAACCCTAATAGATATCTGCTAAACAAAATAATGCAGCCTCACAATGAAAATAGACTTAGCATTAAAAGTTATCTGCCCTTGAATCTCAAATTCATTGAAACAGCACTGAAACCCGGATTCACTACTGAATTCCAAAATAACACAATCCTGAAGACCTAAATACCGAGACTATAAGCCCAAACCCCCACATTACCGAAATATTAAAACTGTGAAATTCAAAATCGCGAAAGTACTACATAAATACAGCACACACACAAACATACACACAGCCTCCTCCATAAAAAAACAAACCACCCTACACTAAAGATAAGCAGGGGGCCTTCGCCCCCCTGCACCCCCCCACTTTAATATTCTAACTCTGAGATCGCTCAAACATACACACAAGGGAAACTCACACCCACCCATTACAGCCCCAAACACACACACAGACACAGACACACAGACACACACAGACACAGACACACAGACACACACACACACCACAGTCACAACACACACTTACACACACTAAAGCCCCTCACAAACACACTTACACACACATACTTACCTGAACCGCAACACCAGAAGTGCTAACTCAAAATCCCTTAACATCGGCATTTTGAATTTCGTGCTTCTGGTCTTTTGGTAATGTGGGGTTTCAGCTACATGGTCTCGAGCTTTTGAAATTCGAGATTTCAAAGGTTTGAGATTCAGTAGTGTTCCCCTGAAACCCACATTCAGTGGCAGATAAAGATTAATTTTGGGCTGTTTTCAAATCATAGGCCCCTTGAACACGAAACATACACATGCTCTTTGATACACCTTCCTGACTGTATTAAATTATATTCCTTGTACAATACAGTACAGTTGTTAGAGGGCATTTTAAATTTATTGTTTTTCCAGTAAACAATGAAACAAAATACATGCACCAATAATGACAAAACTGCCAAATTCAGAACATTTCCATCATAAAAGTCTACTCAAACTTCTACATTCCACCAGTATCAGTAAACATGCACGATTTCTGAAGAAGTAAAAGTCATCTAAATAATTCCACATTAAAGAAATCTGTTAACTAATGAAGAGGTTACTGCTAGCAAACAACTTTATATGTCATTGTTTCATCTACAAATAAAGTGCATGTTGCCCTTGAGGAATAAATGCCTATGTTGCATTAAAAAAATGATAAGCTAGTAATATCGCAATAGGGAATGGATGGAAAACTGATAACAGGTTCATAGTTACTAGGTATCTTCACCAAAGAGGACTGCAGCATCCATCTCCTTTACAACAGAGTACAGTATCAGCAATGCACCTACCTACTGTAGGAGTAGAACCCACAACCTTCTGCATCAAAAGCAAATAGATTAGCTGTTGTGCTATTAACAATGCAAGCAGACTCAGCATAAGCAGCACTAAACTTTTGTTCCCCTGCAGCTCTCAACTCCTTGTAAAATCTATTCGACACTCAGCTGTATCTCTGAACTTTGCAGCACAAGAAATCTGGAAAAAGCCAAAATTTATTTGGGGGGGACAAAAGCCCAAAAACCAGGGACACATTTTAAACACTGCTTGTATAATGTTGGAAAGTTGCTAGAACAAAATGCTGTGTTACCACCTTACATTTCACTGCCAAGTACTGAACCCAGGACCCTGTGCAAAACAGTCAGAGCAATATACCACTATGCCAAATCATCTATTTTATGAAAGGAAGGAAGACTGAAACTTAAATGGTTACCATTTAGTGAATTAAGCTCTCACCATAGCTGTCAACATCTTAGCACAAAAACCTGAACAAAGCCAATAATAGGGGAATACAGCCCCCAAACATATTCAGTGAGTTCAGTTATCACCATAGCTCTTAACCTTAGCACAAAAAACCTGGACAAAGCCAATAATGGGGGAATACAGTCCAGAAAATAGGGACAAATATCCATTGAGGACAGCAGAGCAAACCCACACAAACACAGGGAGGACATGCAAACTCCACACAGAAGGCACCTCAGCTAAGAATCAACCCAGCCAACCTACAGCTGCTAGGCAACAATGCTACCACTGAATCACTGCACTACTGGCTGTTAAGTAACAAAAATACAGAAACCACAGATTTTATGAGGAACAGAACAGAACAGAACAAATATGAGGCAAAAATCTGCAAATGTTTTACAAATGGTGGTGGGTAGGGAATTCAAGCTCTTGTCACTTGGGCCCAAGGTACAGAGTTCAAGCCTTACCCTCTACCCACCACCATATAGCAACTGGGACATTACACACACACACACACACACACACACACACACACACACACACACACACACACACACACACACACACACACACACACACACTCACACTGCAGATTCTGTCCTCCATAAACATCCTACCTGTCTCTATCCTCCATAATAGCCTGTAGCAATCCTGTACTCTGCAACAGCCCAGCTAAGTCCTCTGCAACCTGATCACCTATCATAATGGCCTGCACATGCTGTTGGTCTCCTGCAAGATATGAGGAGGCTGGAGCCTCCTGCTGTTGGGTCCCTGCAAGATGTGACTAGGCTGGAGCCTCCAGCCTGCTGACGAGGCAGTCCCGTGACCTTCTGGTCTGTGTGGTTATCACTGCACAGACCTCTGGGCTTGAAGGGTAGAGTTTCCTGCCTTCCCTATCTGGACTGCCTAACAGAGGTGTCTGGAGCTCAGGAATGAGCATGCATGTGTGTGTGGAGTTCTGGTCTGCCTAACACAGCAGTCAGGAACTAAGAACACGTGTGGAGTCTGACATTTTTATTTAATTTTTTATGTTCTACAGTGGGGGGAATTTATTTTATTCATTTTACAGGTGGGGGGGCTGCAGTCCTACAGTCCTATAGCATGAGCAGCCCCTGGTGTAGCCATGACATGGACCTGTCTGTTGGGCAGAGATCTCCTGAGTAGACAGTATGCAACAGATTACAGATTCGGTTACATTCAGTCTTGTTGCATGGGGCAACTGTTTGAGGCCAGTAATCCTCTTGTTAGGGTACTTCAGTGGTCTTTCTGGCTGCTGAACGTGCCTAGTCAGATTCATCACAACTGTGTTGTGGTACTCTCTGATGGGTCTGATGACTAATGAGTAGTGGGCACCTCCTTTGACCTACATGCACAGACCTTGTTAGTTTGTGTGAACACATAGCATGATTTTCTGACAACTTTGTGAATGTGTTTCTGGAAGTGCAGATGACTATCCACATTTGTCCATAGATCCCTTATTATCACCTCCGTATTTCGCATAAGTGTGTGAGCATGCCCAGTATGACCTCTCAGTATGTTGTTGCCTGAAATTTGCTTTGTTTAGTTAAGTGTGTGAGCATGCCCAGTATAACCTTTCTGTGTGATGCTGAATGTACTCCACTACATTTGTTGGAGTGTGTGAGCACGCCCGGTATGGACATTTATACTATATGTGTATGGAAAATCAAGTTGTATTTTTACAGCAGGGCTCACCTTTGTGTCATAGATCAACAGGGATCATGCTGTGCCTGCAGGGTTTCCATGAGACACTTTACATAGACTTATCAACATTTCTACATACAGGGGGGACATCTATTCTTTGTACATTTCTACCTGGGGGCACACCTGATTGTTACTGTGGGTGTACATAGGATGAGGGGTTCACCTGACACTTATACACATTTGCTAGGCCTTCACTGCTATGTAAGGTACACTGTTTCAGTCTGTACTGTTGCCTATCGTACTGGATTGAGGCATACTACTGTACTACACATCTTAGCGTCCAATGTCACGTATATTAGATTGCAACTTCATAGCCTACACAACCCACATCACACCGCCTGGCCTGATGTTCTCTGTCTGCATAGGCCTGTGGGGGAGGTTACCCATATGCCTCTTTAGGGGCATGTTACAGCATTTCTTTGTGTTTGCATTACTGTACAATTGTCCTGCTGTGTCTGTGCTACTGAAATGCTATCATGGCTTAGTGGTTCAGTACTGTGACTATAGTGCACAGTATCCTGGGTTTGAGCCCTATCACTGATTTTTATTTTCATGCTGGGCAGACCAGACTGCTTAAGGGACAGTAAAGGTAATATGAGCATGTTTACCTGACTTTGCTCAACTTTGCCCGACCTTGGCCAACATTGCTCAATGTTGCCTGACGTTGTGCTAGTTGGCATGGGCAATTTTGTTTTCTTATACTAGATATTGGTAAAAGCTGCTTAGCACTTTATATTGCTTAAAACATGGCAATCATGCCTCAGGTGGTGCTGCAGGGCTGCTTATGTCGGATGCACATACTACACTCCCTATACATGTTTGGAAACAGGTAGTGTCAAGTTAGGCATCCCTTTTATTTTATGTGCGAGTCAGAGAGAGGTTTAATTTCCAGAGTTCCTACTGAGCCAGTGTATGTGCTATGCATTGCCTCTTTTCCAAGGCCAAGGCATACTGGGCACACCTCCTTCTGCCTACTGGGGCAGGCTCAGGTTGTTGTTCCTCCGAGTCACGCTGTGCCTGTGCAGGCCTTGGCAATGGTAGGGGGCTGTTTGGCCCTGCCCCATGCTGTTCCTGCTTCAGCTATTTTCGCAGGATCATATTGTGTAGCATGGCATATACCATGACAATTTGGGTACATGTAGCTGGTGAGTACTGCAAGGCTCCACCAGATGTGTCCAGGCACCAGAACCGTGACTTGAGCATCCCAAACACATACTCAATTACATTTCGTGTTTGTGCGTGTGCCTCATTATGGAGTTCTTGTTCAGGTGTGTGTGCATTTCTGATGGGTGTCATCAGCCACGGCTCCAGTGCGTATCCAGCATTCCCCACTAGGTGACCTCAGGGATGTCCCCATTGGCAAATGTCTGGTACAGCTGCGTCAGAATGGGAATCGTGGTAGCTTCCAGGACAGCCAGCACACACATTCAGTATTATGCCCTGGGCATCGCACATGACCTGGCAGTTAATGGAGTGGAAGCCCTTGCAGTTGATGTAGGCCCTACCCCGCTCACCGGCTGGTGCTTTGATGTGTATGTGCGTGCAGTCAATTGCACCCACTACCTCAGTGTATTCTGCTATTTGCTGGAAGAGATGCATATTGCTGGCCAATACCTCACGGGAATTGGGGAAATATACATGACCACCAACATGTGCTGACATGGCATTCAGGAACTGGTGCAGTACCCTGGATGCTGATGCCTGTGAAATCCCCATCATATCACCAGTTGGTCTCTGGAAGGTACCTGTTGCTAGTATTCTTAGGCCAACACATACCTTGGTTTCCACTGGGATGGGTTCCCCTCTGTTGGTTCTATGTGTGAGGCATGGCCTGCACAGCTCAATAATTTTCTGCAAGAGGTCTCTGTCCATTCTATAGTGCTCCACTATCTCCAGCTCATGTAGGCCCTGGTAGGTTACCCTGGGTCTATACACTCTTCTCCGTCTCCTCACTGTGGGTTGCTCAGCAGCATTCACAATGGCACCACCCTCAGCATCTTGCACATGTTGCCTTATAACAGCAATGGCAGCCCCTAACATTTTTTGTCTCAGTTAAGCTTTTTAAGTTTTCACTTCTCTTTGTAGACTGCAGTGTTGCAGTGTTTCTGAGAAAAACATGGGGGAATGTTGTTTGCAGAGTTTTAAGTACTGGGCTGGGCTGGTGTACTGCCTGTGTAATTGGCTGATTCTGATTGATTTCACCTGGCAGCTCTGCTAGTTCTCCTTGGTTAACTTCCTACTACTTCTTTTCCTTCCATTTCCCTTTCTGTTCCCACAGGGGGCAGCGCCGCACAAACAAGCGCAAACACGCACACACGAGTTCACACATGCGCACACAGTCTTATACAGGCTTACACAAGATTAGGCGGTTGCACATGCGCACACACAGGCTTAGACAGTCTTATACAGGCTTACACGGGTGCACACACGCGCACTCAGGCTTAGACGGGTTTCCAGGCGCGCACACAGTGAAAGCATCTTTGCAATAAACTGTAGTGATATCCACGGCGTACACCTTCGGTTTCTGGGTTTCAGTTAAAACAACTGTAGACATGCCTCTTCCAGTCCTGAGTAACTTACAGCAAACACATGCCACTCTGCTCCAGTAAGCTTACAGTGTTTGATACATACCCCGTCATGTTGTCACCTATTTTCTACTCTGTTACTCCCCTAATCCTACTCTTACAGTCTAGGGACATGGTTCACATGGCAGGGAAATTTGGGATTCACTATCCTTAACCTCATTTGCATAGGATTGCCTAGTAATGCTTGGTTACATCTCTCAGACTGATTCCCCCTCCTTAGCAACCACTACTCAGTAGCCATGTTGTCTTCAGCCTGCCATTCACCTGCATGGCAGATGAATAATTTTAATGAAATGCCTATTTTTGGCTTTTTTTTTTTTTTTTTTTTTTTGCTGGTTTTTAGAGCGCTGCACATTTGCGCAGTGCTGCGCTAGTCTTAAACATCGGAGATCGAGGAAAAAAAAATATTTTTTATTATTTTGCAACAGATAAAAATGCCAATGGCCTTATATTTGGCCATTGGCATGCTTCCTCAACTGGATGCATCCTTCATTTGGAGCTGTCATAGCTCCGTTTTGCTATTTGCAGAACGGTACTCCATTACCAACCGAGTACATTTCTGAAAATAACACTACTCTTACTTGGACAGGTTAGTGGTTCCTGGATTACACGTTTACCTCATTTGCATAGCTTTCAGCAGCAAATGAGGTAATTTGCATACCATGACGCTGTCCGTGCAAGAGCAGTTTTAGGAGCTCTCATGCATGCCCCTGCCGGCTGTTGCTGGATCGCTCGGCAGACATATTGGCTGTCTGGAGTCTTACTCTACTCTTAGACTCCGTGCAATCCTTCATGAATCCGGCCCCATATGTTTTAAAATAATTGTCTTCAATGGATTTTAATTAATTGCTTTATTGATTCTGCATTGTGATTGGTGTAACTTTGTATAAATGTACTAAGAATTGGTGAATACTTTATGTCTGAAGATGGGTTTCATACCTGAAAGCGCTAACATCTTTTGTAGTTAAATAAATATATATATATATATGTTTTTAGCCTGGTGGTCTGTGGAACATTTTTACTTGATCTGTAACTTATTTTGGAACACTGATCTTTATTGCCTTCCACTTTTGTTTTTTTCTTCATAATCTAAAGAAGAAGTCCAAGTCCAGTTAGCCAGTTTCATTCATTTGGCTACTCCCAGATACAAAAGACATAGGTGATGGAACCCCTGCAAAGGAAATAAACTCAGCCTAAGACTGTTGTATACAGAAGAACAAAAGCAAGTAGTAACGTGATGCTCAGAGGAAGCAAACATACTCCAAACAGGAAACAGAAAGAGAGAGAGAGAGAGAGAGAGAGAAGGGCATCCACAGAAAATATAGAGCAGCAATGCATGCTGAATCCAGACAGAACTGTTTACAATGCTTAGGAGAAGTAGCTATCAACACTGGTACAAGAGCAGACATAGAGTGCGTGGTCCTATAAAATAAATTTGACAAAAAAGAGTAAGTTTTCCAAAACAGCAAGTAGAATGGGCATGGGGGTATGAGAAGGGAATAAAATCAGGAATGCAGATCTATGAAGATATGTTGTACAACAAAACTGGGACAAATGGGACTATTGGCTCAGGAATATCTAACATGAGAGTTACCCTAGCCTGCTAGTGGAGCGTACCTCTCAACTGTACAGATTTTTGCAGAATGTCCAGAATTTTGCATCATATTTTTTGTCCATTTTTCATAAAATTGTGGTTTTCTGCAAAGTATTGGCAAGTCGTTGAAAATTAAAGTCAGAAAATAATGACAGACACCTGAGTTTCAGACTTCATACTCTTGAGAAAATTCATGCTAACCTAAAACCTGCTATGCTATCAACTTTCTAAGTTTGTAAGAAAAATATTTAAAAATTGTCCATAATTTTGGCCCTTTGCCCCTGCTCTAAGAGGTTGAGAGGTATGTAGAGGAGAGCTAGAACTAGTTAGTTATATGACGAAATGCAAGCACACTGCAGAAATTCAAATGTACTGCTGACTCTTAATTCTGATATATTAACCTAATAGTTTAGGGCAAAAGTGAAGACAAACTGACATACATATATTTTTTACTTTTTTCTGTTTAGGATTACAGCTGAGTGTTTAAATAGTTTTCTTATTATTTGTTCATATAATCTAAAATTCTATCTGAAATAACATCAACATTAAAGAAATACGCTGAATAGTAGTAGAAGCAGGGGTGGGCAGGTTAGACAAAGTAACAAGCTGTGAAACTAACATGAAAATGCGTTTCCCATAGGGAAAATGAGCTGCTTAGAGAGGAGTGAAGGAGTTGATAAGGTAAACAGAACAGGTTGGGTAGTATGTAAAAGAGAGGTGGATGGATTGTGAAGCTTGAAGTAAAGGTAACCCACAGTGGTGATACCCATTTGGGCAGACTGGATGGTAAGAGAATTCTGGAAGTTAGATCAGAAAAAGGAATAAAATAGCAATGGGACAGAATAACTTTCTAAGGCTACCACCCAAAGAAGAGAAGGTGGGTTTTTCTATCAGGTAGATGAAATTAAAGGGAAGGGGACGCATAAGTAGGCAGGTTATAAACAAATAGATTTCAAAGGACAGCATCAGAGAGAAAATAGAGAAGTGTAAACGTCAAATGTAAGGAAACTAGAATTTAACAGGGAAAAGTAGAAATTATATTATAAAGCAGATCAGCATAACAGACAGTGAAGAAAATGGAAGGAGATAAAATATGAGACAAGTGGAAAGATCCAAGGAAGAGAAAGAGGGATACATAGAGTTGGAGGTGAAAAGCAGGACAAGAAATAGTACAAGGGGGAGAAGAAAAGGAAACAATCTGATAACAAAAGAGAAAGAGTAAAAAGAAAGGCAGATAGAACATGCCAAGGGCAAATGGGCAAAGAAAGGTGGCTAGAGGAAACAAAGGGAAAGGAACCAGTCAGAGTGCAGGAAAGGAGAACAACAGATCCCCCACCGCGCCCCAAGATTCCCACTACACCTTTCTAAACATACTAGCAAATATTAAGATACAACCAAACACCCTAATACTGGGTCATTTCAACTACCCTGCCATTAATTGGGAAAACTACTCATGTACCAACACCTTTGCCCAATGGTTCTTTTAATTCATAAATTCCAACGCCCTGGACCAACTAATCCACAGTCCCACTAGGGGCTCAAATATCCTAGACCTGGTCATTACCAACATGAGAAATTGATGCTCCACAACAGTGGTCACCCCCTCGTTGGTCAGGTCTGACCATAAGCTAATCACCCTTGATGTCCACATCCCACCCCTACCCCCCAGTAGGGAAACCTCCATAAAAAACTTCTCCAAAGCCAACTTCATGCTACTCAAGTCAGAAGTGACAAACTTCATGACACCCATGCAGACGGGAACTGAAAGTTCGACTGCTGAATCCTACACTAAGGCACTGTACGAGCACATCCACTTGTGCATGAATCATGCCATTCCAAACAGAACCAAGGCGCTCTTCTCCAAAAAAAGAAGCCAATCTGGTGGTCCCCTGCCATAAACAAACCATACAACAGAAGGAAGAAACTGTTGCAGAAAAAAGCAAAATCCCAGGATGCAAAAAACTTCCTTACCATCCTCAGTAAGAAGCTGAGATCCCTCATAAAATCCTCCAAAGCTAGTTACAAAAATAAAATTGCCAAAGATTCCAAGGGCAACCACAAGGCATTCTATAGTTATGTCAAGAATCTAAATGGCAATGCTCAGATCTGTTCTGAGCTACAACAGAATGGCATTAAATATACTGATCCCAAAGATATTGCCAATATCCTGGCAGATCGATTCTGTGCCAACTTCACCCCCCCTCTCACCCCCTAAAGGGCCCATCTCAATACCAAAAGATTGCCAAATTCCAGTAATCATGGCCACACAGGAAAAAAAAATACACTCTCCAAAGCTAAGAATACAGCATCCATGGGACCAGATGACATCCCAGGCTGTGTACTACATTAACTACAAAATGAACTGGCACCTCACTTAAGTGTCATGTTTAATCATAGCCTCACCTCAGGCTTCATACCCAATGAGTGGCACACAGCTACAGTTATCCCACTCCACAAGGGGGGATCCTGGAAACTACTGTCCCATCAGTCTGACGAGCCTGATCTGCAAAGCCATGGAACGCATTATCATGGAACTTATAAACAAAGACATTGGCAAACTTCAAACACTGGACCCCACCCAGTTTGATTTTGTAAAGGGCCGATCTTGTCTCCTCAATCTGACTGACTTCTTCGAATCAGTCTTCAGAGCTGTGGATGAAGGTAAGGTGGTCCACACAGCCTATCTGGACCTCGCCAAGGCCTTCAACACCATCCCCCACTCTGGAATCACAGATAAACTTAGAAAGCTGGGCATTAATCATTACATCACTTGATAGGTTGCCAAATGGCTTACTGACAGAACCCACACTGTAAAAGTAGCCGACTCAAAATCCAGCTCCAGACAAGTGAAAAGTGAAGTAGCTCAGAGTTCAGTCCTGGGACCACTCTTGTTTGGCATCTACTTCTCTGAAATACAGGCCAGCACTAAGGGACTCTGGCTAACAAAGTTCGCAGATGACTGCAAACTGGGAGCCATTATTGAATCCCCAAATGATGTGGATATTCTACAAAATGGCCTTAGAGAAACATATGCTTGGTGCCAGAGCCATGGGCTCAAGCTTAATGCCAAGAAATGTATAGTTATCCCCTTTGGGAAAAATCATGTACCCATGAATTACCACATAAGTGGCAGTACACTAAACACCAAAAGTGTGATAAGGGACTTAGGGATACAGGTGGACAGTGGTCTCACCTTCTATAACCACATAGCCACAACAGTCAGGAAATCCTTCTGTGTGGCGCACCTCATCACTAACGGCTTTTCATCCAGAAAAAAGGAGGTAATTGTCCCACTGTACTCATCCCTCATTAGACCCATTATAGAGTACAATGCCCCGTTTGGTATGTACCTCACAAGACATATGCAACTACTGGAAAGGCCACAGAAATACCTCACTAAAAGAATCACAGGCTTAAAGCAGATGCCCTATGCTGACCGTCTAAAAAAACTCCAGCTATACTCTGTCGCATATCGACTCAGAGGCGATCTCTGCTTAACATACAAGGCCATGTCAAACCCAGTGTTGTTGGACATGCTACACTTAAAGAAATCCCAAATCCTTAGAGCCACATGCTCCAGGGATCTAAACCTGGTCATCACAATGAACAAAACATGCTGGAGGGATAGATTCCTGACCCAGAGACTCCCCATACTCTGGAATAGACTGCCCATACATGTCAAGCTGAGTGCCTCTTTAGCCCTCTTCAAAAGGAGCCTCGACGATTGGATGGGAGATAGGAAATTCACCCTGGGGATCACGTCAGTCACCCTGCTAGACAGGGGACCAGGGAAGTAAATATTCTGGGAAGAAATAGCCAGGGAATTCTTATGGCTAGGCTTGTATAGGCCCTAGGGCCGATAGCCAAGTACCAACCTATGAACCTATGAAACAAAATGAACAGCAGGAAGTATCTAGCTATGGAGACTGAGGCTGGGTCATAAGAGGGCAGTCTGGGGCCATAGCTGATTGGTAAATTTTACAAACATGATACAAATTAATAAAACAGATTAATACAAGTTAACTTGCATGCATTTTTTTCAGCAGTTACCACAGGTTAATAATATGATAGTCTTACTTGTCTTGATCAAATATTTTACATGCACTTGACTTCTAACCAAGATATTCTGACATATATTACTGATAGAGGTGTGGCTGCTTTGATATTCTTACATTAATTTCTTTCCAACAGTAGTTAATACATTGAGACAGTCTTTTTCATTTGCTAACTTATACATTTTTATAAGCATTATTTTTCCCTCAGTATATTTGAGGAGATTATAAAGATATTAATACTTGATTTCCTTTATGAATGCCCACAGATGATGTTACTTTGACTCCTGTAATATAGTATTTAATCACATGAGTATATATCTTTTATGAAGATATCTTCATCAGGAAGCTAGAATACCTATGAAACATACATATCCCCTAAGAATTACAGAAAGAGAGTGTAGACTTTCATAGTAGTGAGGTATTCTGTCTGGACTTATTTGCACTATACTGGAAAGATGCGGTTTGGAGGTATAATTGTAAGGACACAGAGACATACTGAGGTAGCTATGTACATAGTTACATATATACATAAAATAATATCAGTCACAGAATTAGGCAGCAGACCTTAGGAAGTCTGCAGGCATTAAGTTCATAGATTGAAAGTGGGAATGTAAATGCTGTCCTTTGTCAGTGGAACAGGAACAGTTGTTACGTTTCTGTAGATGTTTGTGCAGTTGATTTATAAACTGTTTGTTATCTTTTATTTTTCAGGTGAAGGTTATACAGTTCCAATTTGAACAGCAATCTTGGAAACACTTTTCTCTCCTATCGACCTTTAGAATTAAGGCATTTGAAGGGTTAGGGGACATTTACTAACTTCTCTAAAGATACAGGGAAAGGATTCCCAGTATGGAGACCAAGTACGTTAGAGAAGAGGAGAAAGATGAGTGACTGCAATGTTTAGGAAAGAGATATTAAGGGATACTAATGGAAAGAAGATTGTCTCCTGAGGATAGCAGCCAATCAATATGGCAGGATTGAGAAAACTGGGAAGAAGTGGAGATTAGGGAACCTACATGCCCACAACAAGGATAGGGATGGATACTTCCAGTGCTTTTAAACATGGAAGGAAAAGAGAAGAGACACAGAAGTGGGACTAAGGGGAAAGTTTTAATGTTGCCAAAATTAAAAGAATGGAAGAAAGTCAGGAAAATAAAGAGGTAAAGCAAAAGCAAGAAGGAGATTAAAATAAATAATAAATGGTCACAATTAGAGGTTTGATCAAAGCTTCACAATTCCAAGATACTAGCAATTTCAGAGTCATGGTTAAAAGAGACATCCTAACTCTCACATCAACTCTCCGCAAAACATCCATGTTTCAGTGACTGAAGACTTATCTTTAGACAGAGTAGTGGTGTACCAGCTATGGTAAGAAAAGACATAAATATGTCACCCACTTTAATAGCCACATCTAACACTTACAGCTGCTTGATTCAAACTGGCCTCTCACACAGATACTACAGGGGAACTCACAAAATGTTTTATAGGTACAATATACATACCTCCACCAGCATTATTTCATATTTCTGATGCTGTTCTACAGAAAAAAATCATATTACTAAAGACAATAGACAGATCATCTGTGGCAAATTCAACATCAACTGGGCCTCCTCACTCAGATGCCTGAACACCTTTAATCTTTCCCAGTTGGTCTGTGAGAGAACCACAATTTTTAACCCAGCTTCCAGTACAGCATCTCTTACTAAAATTATCACCACTATTCCTAATAGCTATATAGTGCTACTTGTACTGCCTAGTGACCTCAATGACCATTGCCCCATTATATTTTATTAGATATTTAAATCTAAAAAAATCCCTCCTGTATATGTAATTTTACTCATTTCTAAAGTTCATTTCCTTACAGGAATGTGGACTATAGCTGTCAGACTGCTCAAAAATCTATATTTGCCAAGTCCCACCTTATCCTTATCTTCATTCTATGATCTTCTTGTGGTAATACATAAAATGATCATATTCATTATATTTATTTATTTATTGACATTTGTTTACTGGAAAAGTGCACTAGGCCAAGCAGAGCCCATTTTCAGTGGAGGCCCAGGGAGAAAAGCTCCTCATGAAGACACAAATAGAATATATAGCACATCACAAGGCACACTTTGAGTATATACAGCACAAAGGGAGGAAAACAGTATTTAAACATTTTAAGATCTGCCATAAGGACTAGGAACACAGCATGGGAAGAATGGAAGAAAGACCTTCTTACTGCATGTACATGGCAGCTTTATCAGAACTTAAAGGGCTCATCAAGAATTCAAACTAATGCAGCCAAAGCAATTTTGCAGCAGGAACTCTCAAACTAGTCTGTTTGAAAATCCAGAAACATGCTGGGGGACTAAAATATTCTCAAAATCACATTCTGCTTCTAACTTATTCCCCTGACATAGTAAAGGCAATAGAACTTGACATGTACACCCCACATAAATCCTTTCATTCCTGTTTTACCAGTGTCACGGCAGAAACCCCCTCCCTACTACTACACACAATTCTTAACAACCCTCTATTCTACTTTAAAGTTATGTCCTAGAGATAATGTAAGACTGTTCAAAGCTGCACATTTTAAATGTAACCTTCATCTTCACTATCTGTACCAAAAAAAAATCTGAGCAAAGGACCTATATACCTATATTTCACAACATAACTTCTTCCAGCTTCAAACATGCTTTTATCATTCCTCTGCCTAAAATCCCAAGTCCTAACTCACTGTCTGATTACACACCAACTGCCAAAATCTATCCATTAGCCAACATACTTATCAGATTAATATACAAAAAACTGCTAAAGTACATTAAAAATATGACCTTTTACAGACAGACAGACACTATCGATTTTTCCCTAAATGTAGTATTCAAACAAGTTATTTTTGTTACCTCACAAAATTTTTCCAAAAAAGAAGAGCGCTCCTGACTGGTGTTATATTTAATGATTTAAAAAGAATGTTTGAAATTCTGAAACTTTTCCTTTTAGTACAGCGGCAAGCCAACTATAGTTCATAGGTTCATAGGTAAGCTCTAGGCTAGCTGCACTTGTGGGTAATTTTAAGCCTAGCTAACTTCTCTTTTTGTGCTCAAATTAATCTATCCCATTTGTTATGAGACTGGTCTTATCCATCTTAAGGTCAATAATTACATATTACCCCTAGTGAGAATAACTGGGATCTTACCATAGATAATCTGAGGGGGCACATGCATGGGATAAAGCATTTAGGAGCTACCTCTGCCCTGGGGTAAATTTTATGCTTCACATCCAAAGAACCAAGTTGTGCTTGAATATTGGCAGGCATGAACTTTGTTTTACATGAATGTTTCTCTCTTGAAATAATCAAATGGTTTAGCAACTACTTGCCAAACAGAACTTTCTTCACATTATGTCAACACTCCTTTTCTGTTACAGTGTCAGTTGCTAATGATGCTTCACAAAGGTCAGCCTTAGGATCTCTTCATTTCACACTCTACATCTATAGCCTACCTTGGAATCTACCTTATCTCAATATTACTATGTAAGCATATGACATTGCAATGACAACTGCTCATCAATCTACTCAACAACTAGCCACAAGATAATTTTCCTAGCTAATTATCAACATTTCTGTATCTACATTAATGCTCTTTAGTACCACCATGTACCCACAATTTCTATTAGAAACCATTCTAGATCCCAACTCCTATTTTCTAAAGAAAAAAATATATAGTTGTTTATGGTTAGCATCCTTTCATTCTATACTCACATTCATAGGATCATAGGAGTATACTAGGCTATCAACCTGGAGGTCATTTCAAGCCTAGCGCTTTCATCTCAATGTAGTACCACAGATATGCTACTGAATACCCAAAATTGCATTTAGTAATGACTGACCATGTCCAGAAAGGTTGTGGTTGCTATCCCCGGTAAGAATTTACGTTGCCCCATCCACTCATCCAGGTTCCTTTTGAAGAGTGCCATGGGGTGCTCAGTTTCATCTTAATTGGTAGCCTGTTCCAAAGATGCAGCAGTCACTGGGAGACAAATCTGCCCCTCCAGCACATCCTATTTAAGGCACAGGCCATATTTAGGTCCCTGTGAAGGGTAGCTCTAGTCCCATTTGATTTCTGGATGTGCACAAGTTAATCAGGTTTGAGTCTGTGATTGCTCTGTAAGCCCGGCATAAGTCTCCTCTAAGGAATCTATATGATACAGAATATAGTGACAGGGACTTTAGATGATCTATGTAAGGCACGTGCTGTAGGCCCTTGATCTTCTATGTTAGAAACCTCTGAGATCTGTCCAGTTGCTGCAGGTGCTTTGTACCGTACATGCCGAATGGGGTGTTACACTCAATTATGAGCCTGATTAGTGCCGAGTATAGCGGGGTTATAACCTCCTTTGCTCTTGAGGTGATGCCTTTGCTAATCAAGTGTGCTATGTAGAAAGCCTTCCTTACTGCAATAGACACATAGTGGTCAAAGTTAAGGTCTCAGTCAACTTGTGATCCCAGATCCCTTACCACTTCATAAGTGCTTATGGTATTGTTGTTGATTTGATAGTGTGAAGGGACATTGTTTTTGGTGAAAGGAATGATGATGCATTTCTTTGCATTCAGTTTGAACCTGTGACTGATACACCAGTCAATGGTCTGTGTAAGACCCTCCTGGAGTATACTGACATCATTTGGGGATTCAATAATTGCACATAGTTTACAGTCATCCACAAACTTGGTCAGCTACAACCCCTTAGATTTGGCCTGAACTTCTGACAAGCATATACTAAACATTAAGGGACCCAGAACTGACCCCTGTGGCACCCTGCTGGTGACAGGCCTGCTGGCTGATGTGTGTGTCTGGTTTGTGAGCCAGCTGGCAACCCATCTTACAGCAAAGGGGTTTATATTCAATTTGCTAAGTTTATCGGTAATGCCTGAGTGTGGGATTGTGTTGAAAGCCTTTACCAAGTTGAGGTATGCTGTGTGCACTGATTTGTCCTTGTCAATGGCCCTGGTCACATTTTTGAAGAAATCCACAAAATGTATCAGGCAGGAACTGCCCTTGACAAAGCCGAATTGGGTTTGATCCAGGGTTTGTAGGTCACCTATGTCTTTATTCATGAGGTCCATAATGATACGTGACAAGGCTTTACAGATGAGGCTGGTCAGGCTTATTGGTCTGTAATTTCTTGGGTCTGTTGCTAGGCCACCTTTGTGGAGGGGAATAAGTGCTGCTGTTCTCCATTCCGCAGGAACAATAGGCTATAATTGAAAAGGGTACTTAATGGTGATGCTAGTTCATGTTTTAGCTTGTTTAGAAGACAGGTTTGTGATAAGTTTGGAGGGGATAAGGGAGTGAAAATTTCACCAAACCTTTCTGCTAGCAGGTTTTCTATCTCTGTGGGGTCAGTGTGTGTGGTTCCATTAATGCTAGCAGGATTTCTATCTCTGTGGGGTCAGTGTGTGTGGTACCATTAGTCACTAGTTCTGCACATACTTGGGTCCTACCTTTTAGGCTATGTACGTAGCTGTAAAAGGCCTTATGACTATCCTTGGCTGTGCTTGCAAAGTTTTTCCAAGGTGCCCTTAGAGAATTTGACATGTTGTCTTATTTGCCTGTTGAGGCTGAGGAGGTTTCTTTTCCATTGTTGGAGCCTCGCCTTTGTTTTCTTCGACAGCAGCTTTTTGCATTTATTGTAAAGTTTGTTGATGCTGGATATCCACCATGGTGGCTTGTTTCTACTTGGGGCTCTGGCTCTGATTCTTTCTGGTACAGCTGAGTTTATACACTTATGCAAGTGATTGTGCAGGGCTTTATTGTAAGCTTTGTTGTAGTTACCACTTTCGGCTGTGGGTGGGGCTTGAAATGCATTTATACTTTCATCTAAGAAGGTATCATTTGCCTTGATGAAGTTTTTTAGTCTTACTTCACCCTTGGTGAGTTCTGGTGTTAGTGCCAGCTCGAAGGTGACTGATTTGTGGTCAGATTTAACTAATGAGGGTCCGACAGTTGTGGCAGTGCAGCTGTTTGACATGTTAGTGAGGGCCAGATCCTTTTGTCAGGTTATGAACAATTTGTTCCTGGGCATTTGAATTTACAAAGCCAAGGAACGTTTACGCTAGAGAGTTAAGGCTAGAGTAGGTTTCCCAGTTGATGTTGGGATAATTGAAATCCCCCATAACCAGAGTATTTGGGAATATTTGGATTGACTCCAGTTTGGTCAAGTAGGCTTCATGGGTGTCATGACCCATGGACGGGGATCAATAATTGGCTATTACTTGAATGGGGGTCTTGCCCACAGTAACCTGAACTTGGAGTAACTCAATGGAGTCTAACTAGACAGGAGGTGAATTTATTTTTAATATAGATAGAAACACCACCTACTTTGGTTCTTACACATTCGTTTTGCAGTCTGAAGGTGTAGAAGGCATTGTAGCCTTGCAAGGCCAGGAAATTCTCTGAGCCTTGAACAAGGTTTCTTTGTCTGCACAGACATCTACATCTTTAAGTGACAGAAGTGCTTTCAGGGCGTGCAGTTTTTAGTTTAAGCTACTAGTATTTAGCAGCATGACCCTTATTTTGTTATGATTGGCAAATTTCACTTCGGTAAATTTGTTCTGGAGACCTTGCCTAAAAAAGCACTATGGGGGTGGCAAGAGCCTTTCCAGCAGCTGAAAGCCTAGTGGTGTCAGGTGAAAACCATCTCTGGCAAATCAGCAAGGTTTGTTGACCATGACTTCCCAGTCTGACAGAAACTGGATCCCTTTTGAATGACACCAAAAACTAAGCCAATTATTGAAATTAATCCTTTTTTGTTTATACTGTGGCATCAATCTAGTTGAGGGTAGTATGCTGCTCAAAGCTAGGGACATACCTGCCTGGGACACATACTCAGAGAGTTCAACAATGTCTCTCTTCATATAGTCCAGTGATGTACATCTCAGGTCATTCACTCCAACATCAGCTATGACAGAGTCATAATGGTACTTGTTGCTCAGAGACCTGAGTGCATGCATGATCTGACGAATCCTGGCATCAGACAGGCAGCTGACCATAACTTTTCTCCTTGCCCAATCTGGTGAGTGGGACTTCCGTGTGTCTCACTATGGAGTCCCCAATGACAAGAAAAAAAATGTGTTTTTTGAGTGTTACACCTTATGGGCTTGGTAGGTGAGACACTGGTGTTACTATGTATCGTGGGTGCTGTGGGAACTATGTTAGTTGTAGCCGTCTTGTGTTTTGCAGGTTTCTCGAGTTTTGGTAATTATTTTTCAGGGAACCTCCACATCTGGTGATTTTTGTTTGATGCGTACTACATGTAAGAGTAGTAGTACTATGAGCATGAGTAGTAGTGCTATGAGCATGAGTAGTAGTGCTATGAGCATGAGTAGTAGTGCTATGAGCATGAGTAGTAGTGCTATGAGCATGAGTAGTAGTGCTATGAGCAAGAGTAGTAGTGCTATGAGCATGAGTAGTAGTGCTATGAGCATGAGTAGTAGTGCTATGAGCAAGAGTAGTAGTGCTATGAGCATGAGTAGTAGTGCTATGAGCAAGAGTAGTAGTGCTATGAGCAAGAGTAGTAGTGCTATGAGCATGAGTAGTAGTACTATGAGCGTGAGTAGTAGTGCTATGAGCGTGAGTAGTAGTGCTATGAGCGTGAGTAGTAGTACTATGAGCATGAGTAGTAGTACTATGAGCGTGAGTAGTAGTGCTATGAGCGTGAGTAGTAGTGGATGGGTTGACATCCTGTTCCATGTTACTGTTTCGAGTGTGAGAGAGCAGACATTCAAGATTCTTGTTGTAGATACATCTCTCTCACTCTGTACTATTTCCATTGCTAAAGTAGCCCACAAATCAGGGTTATCTGCAATATACATTATTTTCTCACTGTGAAAGCCAAATAAGCCATATTTACCTAAGTTTTAATACCTTGGTTTAAATATGCCTACTCTATTATTGCCCACTGTCAGGTCAAAATATATTCCAACTGCAAGTATCTTAAAATAAAATTCTACAGTTTATATACCTTGCCCAACCAACTAAACATAACTACTTCTATTCAACAGGAAAAATGGCTTCCAGTATCAACATAATCCACCTGTCTTCTCTGTCCACTTACTTTTAAAATGCCTGAAGACAGAAATTGCCCACCTCTAGCCAAAAAACTTACAATAAATAAATTATATGTAACATCATTATATAGAAGTTTTCTTTTTCAATAGAACTGGAAATTTCACTTTGTAAAATAATATAAATGCATCTGCTTCAGGGATGCTGGCTTGCACATATTAAGTTATTTATCTAGTTAGGCACCCTTATGAATTCCTTTGCTTCTTATACCATTTGACCTGCTTAATACTTTTAATTGCTTTTACTTTTTATTATTAACTTATACATAATTGCTGTAAAATGTTAAATGCCACTGTCCATTTCTTGGCAAATGATATATGTATCAAAGATATGACGTTGGACTGCTTTTGACAGGATATTATAGGGAAGGTTACTGTACAATTGTTAAACTTTGTGAATTTTGCTGCTGTAATTACTTGCACTGCCTATTACTGCTAAGTGCACTTATTATATTACCTGTTAATTGTTTGATTGCTTATAGTTGTTGTGACAACTAACCACTGGATCAGAAATGAAGGAGCCTCAATCCTCACCACTGGCCCCTTTGAGGGGACGTTCATTGGGTGGATAACAGGTGCACACACAGTATTGGCAGATGCAGCTCTCTACATCAAGTGCAATTTCCTTTAAGAGCACACAGAGACTACAGTTAGTCCAGGGCTGGTTCCTCTCTGTTTTTCCAGATCCCCAGTAAGACTCTCCACTGGCATAGATACAGAGTTGAGTCCTTAGCCAGGGTTTCAAGCAAAGTCCTCCAACACTCTCCCTGTCCAACCAGTGCTTCATGTCCCTGCCCAAGTAGATCAGATAAACACACTCTTTGAGATTTTATTTGCACACACACACACACACACACACACACACACACACACACACACACACACACACACACACACACACACACACACACACACACACAGAGACACACACCTGGGAAAGGCTAGCACAAGTTTACTAGCTATGTCCCCTTTTGCACAGACTATAAAGTAGTTACCACTGTCACAAGAACCCCTCGCCAGCTACCTTAAGGCTCTTCCAAGGGTACCCAATATACGGAGTAAAATTAATATTAATACAAATGATAGTTTGACCAAGAGCAAGGCTATTAGGAGTTTATTATTATTGTCACCAAATAAAAATGCAAGTACTCTCAAAACTAAAATATCTTTACAAAGATCGTCCATAATGAAAGGTTTAAATATATTTAATAATAAAAGAACAAGACAATACTAAATATACAATCACAGTGACATCAGAGTTCAAATCACTGGAAACATTTAAAATAACATTGCAGGACAGGCTCAGACAATATCTAAACTAAGCTTCACTATATTCCTGACTGTATCTAAGAGAGTTACTATGCCCTAATAACTTATTTAACAGAGCAATGCAGATGATGTGGTAAGCGGTTCTTCTTGTTCTTGTCAGCCCCAAGACCTAATACAGAATGCTCTAGCTCACTAACAGACTTCTCAAAATAGTATCTAAAATATTACTGTTGGTACAGCTTAAAGAATGAAATAATTTCTGGTCATCTGACTTCTAGTTCCCATGTAAAACCCCCATTGCTGGAAGTTGGCAGAACTTAGCACCTACCTGTAAAAATACACACACAAGGGCTTTTGCTCAAAATTTTGGCAGGTGCTGGAAGTCATAAAACAATTGCATGCCTCTATGCTTCCAGAGTAGTGATTAGCTCACCCCAAAGACAATACAGAAAGCTTCCTAGTATAAACGCTTTGTCTCTGGCTGCATTGAAACCTGTGAGATAGCATCTTTATGGCCTAGCCTATAAAGTGATTTAATTTCAGATATTTTTCTCAAGTTTGCTGGACTGAGGTTAACCCTCCAGTTTCCTCTGTTAAAACATATTCATTTAAACAGTTACAATAGTGCATGTACATTTCTGTTCTCTCCAGTAAGGCCCACTGTGCATACATTTCAAACACAAGCACTTTACAAATACCTTTTCAACACAAACATCTGTACAAATCAGTTTGATAAACACATGACATACAGTTCTAATACATTTGTAACACCAGCATCTTGTATGAATCAGTTTGATATTCATAAATGACGTATAATTATTTACAAAATTCTAGCTAGCTGTGCTGGCAGTAACTCCTTTCATCACAGTTGTTTTTTTCATATGGTTCAGGTAGTGGCTGAAAAGGGTTATGTACCACCCATCCATCCCATCAACAAACATAATTAATTAATTAATTAATTAATTAATTAATTAATTAATTAATCAATCAATAACTAAAGAGTAGATAATGCAGGAATGATAAATAAACATCTACAGGGTCAAAAAGAAGGACTTATAGTTTATTTTTCAAGGAAAGAAAAGAAGGGGAGCAAGAAAGCAGGTCGGATTCTCTTTTTTTTTCTTGTAAGGGAGACATAGAGCTGAGCAAAAAAAATAGTGGCGTACTCAAAAACAATTTGAGACAGATGGAGTGGCAGTAGTATGAAGGCAATGGAGAACAAGAGGTTGTAGGGAAAGTTAATAAAGGGTGTAATAACTATCCTAAATGAAATCTAAGTAACTAAAGAAGAGAATGGTGCAAAAAACAGTGGATGTGGTCAAGGCAGCATTCAGGCATCGGCAATGGAAGAAGCAAAGGACTACACAACGTGAAAGGAGGTGAGTAGAAGCCCTGAAAGTGAATATCAGGAAGATTAAGAAAAGCAGATATGGGGAAGTATCAGGGGGGTAAGGATGGAAGGTGAAAAGCAATGTGCCAACTTGAGATGATGAAATTTACCTGCACTGCAGCAGACATACTAAAAATGAAGGCGTTTTGGTGAGAACAATTTAATAGTGCAAGGAAGTATCTGGCATGGTGACTGATAAAAAGGTGGAGGAATAACCTTATGAGGAAACTGAGGAAGATGAATGGGAAAGTCATGAAGAAAGGAGAGAAGATGAGAGAAAACATCATGAAATTCTATGAAATCATCTACACCACAGGTAGTGGTAGGAGTGAGGCTAGTGAGGAGTGGAGGTGAAAAGGATCATGGAGACTGAAAGGAGAAACCTAAATCCTGACATCAGAAAAGAAGTACAGATGGCTTTTTAGCAGATGAAGGGCGGGGAATGGTTGTGGTAGTGGACAGATACTCTAAAGAGTTCTATGAAGTATTGTTAGTGGTAGTTGGGGGGCTGACAGACTTTTTAACAGGAGCTAGGAAATACAAGCACTACAGAGGCAGATAAAGGCAAACGTGATGCTGTTGCTCTAGGAAAAATAAGAAATATCATATCGCAGGACCTTCAAGTCAATCTCTCTTATAAATATAGGGCAAAACGTCTGGTGAATCAAGAAGATCCCTCCAAGACAACTTGTTCGGTGTATGATATGAGTCAACAAGTAGTAGCTGTTACTGATATTCATGGAAAATGTGAAGGAAGGAAATAGGACTGATCTTATTTGACATCAAGAACGCCTTCAACTCAATGGAATTTGGGAGTCCTTATGAAAGGTCAAGGAGGGATGGAGAGAAGGCAGCATGTTTATATGACAGTTGAGACTTGTCTACAAGGACCTAGCTGAGAAATCTTAGTCAATGTAAAGATGGCAAGGGAGGTACACATTCAGAGCAGCACTTGTCAAGGACACCTGTTATCACCCGCCATGTTTATAATAATAACTGAAGTCCTGAGAAGAAGGATTAGGGAGGTGCTAAAATGCATGAGGAAAGAACTGAGAAGCAGAATTCTGCAGGTTTGTAGATTACATCAACTTAATGATGGAAAATGCAGAGAAACCCCTGAAGAGGCCCATAAAGCATTTTTGAGAGATTTAAGGAGTAACCTAGACTGGAATGCAACTAGAACAATATGATGAAAGTAAATATAAGGAGGGGTCCAGAGGGAGGGACATGGCTTCATTTGGACCATATTGAGTGTGAAATACTTTGAAGCTGGGGTAGTGAAGAAAACTAGGAAGGACAGTAACTGGAACTGAAGTTAGAAGCAGAAGGCCTGGTAAACTAATTGAAGGGGAAGATATCTGGAACAATGGAGAGGGTATGTGTGACAAAAAAGAAGCAAAGCCCAAATGGGGAGTACATAATGTGATGTTTACTTCCATTAGGATCAGAAAGTATTCTGAAGAACATACAAAGGGTTTGTGACTGGGTCATTTAGAAAGAGTGGCCAGCCATTGCAGAATGGGAAAGCTTGCAAATGGAGAGGGAGAGAGAGGGAGGGATGGAGAACATATACCAGTGGCTGAAAGGAAGGGAGGATAAGGACCTGGTTTGGTGGAAAGAGGACAGGCAGGGCATCAGGGAGGGAGGCAGGGGCCACAAGACACTTTTTTTGAAAAATACTAGATGAATGCATCAAGAAAGTGAATAGGTAGGGGGAAGAGTACACACCATATCTGAATAGTGAGCTGGGAAGACAAGGATCATGAAAGGTGCAGAGGGCAGCTCACAGCAGAGTATATCCACAGTAAGGAAATTATTGAATTGATAGGCATAAATGCAATATGCCAACAGATGTTCTCTTTATTCTGAAACTCAATAAAAATATTAGAAGAAACAATAAATAAACTGCTGGCTGCTGCATTTTATGCACAGACAACTACATTTAAGTACAGACAACTAAAAAAAACATAGGTAGCACATCTGATAGGGAAAATGACAGCAATAGGGCCAAAAGTCTTAAGCCATTCATGTAAATTGTATTTCTTTGCCTCACAATTGTTAGTTTTTATAGTGGACACTAAAATGTGTCAATGTGTTACATCTGCCTTGTTTTTGTATTTGACTCTTAACATTGAATGTTGCTGTCCCATTCAACATTTTGTGTTTAGTGGTTACCTGTGACCATGTTAGTATTAAGACTGCTAAAGTGTTTATTACTACAGCACAGACTGTAAATGGCTGTGTGGTCAGTGAAAGTTTCAGCAATCATATACTTTAACAAAACAGCTGTATTCCATCGGCCTGGTGTGCTACCTCTGAGATGGCTGTAGTTAGTAAAGGGGTGCAAGGGGTTAAGATTTCTGCATGGGAGCTTGTACTGATAACATCCAAGGAAGACTTTTTTGTGTACTCGACTAGAAGATCATTAATGATATAACCTATAGCCATCCAAGGCAGTTAACGCTATGTAGTTATGTGAAACAGTTTACATTTTGCATGTTATAATGTGCTTATATGTGGTGGTCAATGGTCTACAGGAAGGAAATTTCATCCTTAAAACATAATTGCAACAGTCACCATTCCTGATATCTATAACATAAGAAAGAAGCTGATAAGGTTTGTGACAATGGCAACTCATGGTTTAATTTCTCCAAGACGTTTGGGTTTATAATACCATGACAGGAATGGACTCCATTCCTAAGTCAAAGTATGATTAAAGTTAATGAAATTAGTATTGTTTCAACCTTTGATGTTATCCAAAAGTGCTCTTTACAGCACCCGCAATGTGCCCAGAATTGACCCCTTCTGCAAGTCATACAGAGTTACATGTATAAGTAACAAATCTAAATACAAATGTATTTTTTGTAAGACACATTCCTCCTACTACTACTGCTGTTAGAACTGTCAGAGTATCCTTCCACATTGCCCTCGTTTCTGCCTGCAAATACTGTTATTTTCTGACTTTGTGTCTCTCTGTACGTAAGACACTGTAATCACTGGGTGTAGCAATTTCAATGACCAATGCTACTTTTGTCTTCTTTTCATAGACTACTATATCTGGTTTTCTCACATCTGTTTTTTGTACTGTTGGTAATGGGTGATCTCATGTGATATAAACATCATCATTTGCTAGAATGCTTTATGGCTCATGTTTCCAATGCTTCTCAGCTACTTCAATATTATAATGTTTGCACAATTCCCAATGCAACTTGCCACATTAGTAGGACTTTCAGTATACAGGCCTTCTGCCATTAGTGTATCACATCCAGGAACAAGAAGTGTTTTACAAACCGTGCATTTGTCTATTTCTGTTCAATTGACTTTGCAAAGCAGCATATACATAGTCCACTATCCTAGACCACCAATATTAATCTTTCATCTTTTGTTTTAAATTCACCTTGGTTTAACCATTCCTACATTAGATCCTGACTACCATGAGGTTGTGCCATATGTTTTCTGTACTTGCAACTATATTTATGCATTTTCCACATTTCTTGTCTTCTCATCTGATCCTTTACCTTATATACTTTCTTTTGTTTTGTTTTTTTGGCACATTGAGTTGCTGCCTGACTTTTATCTACTTTTTGGTTTGATTTCCGTTCCTGTCTGACTTCTACTAAACTAAGCAGGGAGGTTATCTTAGACTTGTTCTCTTCATGTTTTAAAACTTTCACTATGTTTGGATCTTGTGAGGTCAGCAGATATGTATCCAGTCCTATGATTGTAGATCCATACATGAAATCAGTTTTGAAAAGGCCCATACCTCCTTCAGAATGGGGAATATATAATCTTGGTATACACTGATTTTTATAAATCATTTGATAAGCATGAAGCATTTTTCTTGTTTTCCTGTCCAACTGATCCAATGCCTTTGAGGCCAGTCAATCACTCCAAAACTGCAAGGTAGAACAGAAAGAGCAAATTGGTTTATAACTTGGACTTTTGTTCCTAGATACCAGGGTTCTTTGCAGTATTAATTTTAATCTTCTAAAATATTCCTTACTAAGTTTTATTCACGTTTGTTCATGTTTTATAGTTGAGCCTTGGTCAATTCCCAAATATTTATACACTCCCTCCTGCTCAAGTTCTTTTATTTCACGTTCCTGCCTCAAACTGATATTTTCTTGGTGCTGCAGCTTTCCAGCTTCAAAGGTTGATTTTGCATATTTATCAAGACCAAATGACATTCTCATATCATCTCAGAATGTTTTGACCACTTGTAGTTGTGCTTTCAGTTCCTCAACCGACAAACTATACAGTTTTAAATCAACCACAAAAAGATGAGAAGACTTTACACATTGTTGTTTTCTGGAAGCCTAATTGTAGCCATGACCTAATCTGTTAAGCAGACAGCTTAATGGGTTTAGAGCAAGACAAAAGAGCAGTGACAACAGAGTCACCCTGGAATATCCCCCTTTAGATTTTTATCTCTGGGATAATAATTTGCCCTTTATCATGGCTTAGCTGCAAAGTGGTTTGCCACTGTTTCATGGTCACTGTAATGTAATTGATCAGTGTAAGGTGTATCTTATACATTTGTAAACACTCTTTTATTACTGAATGTGGGATACTGTCAAATGCTTTAGTCTATTTTTGCCATACTTAGATTCTTCCCCTTTTTACAATTCTTCATTATAACTTTATTTAACAATAAATGATCCTTTGTTCTATATGACTTACTTTTGTTACTTTTTTGTTCTATTGTCATGATTGAGTTTTCTTCTAAATAATTATAAATGTTGCTGGCATTAATTTCAGTATAGTTTATACATCATTGGAAGGCAAGTCATTGGTCTATAATTTTTTGGGTATCTCGCAGGTTCCCTCTTAAAGAGGAATATTGTTTTTCCTGTTGTTAACCAGGTTGGCATCTGTTTGAAGTGCACATATACATTGTTCTAACTCATTGTTAAATCTTCAGGTAACGATGTCCATACTTTTAGCCAGAAGTTAGGTACTGCATCTGGGCCTGGGGTTTCCCATTTAGGAGCTTTTCTTAATTTTGTTTCAATTTCTCTGGCTGTTACTTCACTTCATTTCATATCCTGTACATTTGAACTTCTTATTCTTTCATTTACTTCTGCTCTCCATTCAGCATCTTTGTTATGTTCCACAGGTCTTTATGTTCCACAGAATCTTCATAGATATTTCTCCAAAATGTGTCTATTTCTTCTTTTTTTTTGGTAGTGTTTCTATTCTTTTACATTGTTATCTAATTCTCTATAAAACTTTTTTGGGACAGCAATACATTTCTCATTTTGTACTTTTCCTTTATATTTATCTGCATATATTCTACGTTTTTCTGCCTGTGCTGATATCATTAATTATTTGCAATAGTGTATGATACATTCTGGCCTGTTCTCATACTATATGTTGCTTTTATCACATCTATATTTCTGATTTTTTTTGTTGACCTCTTCTGTACTCTTCTAAAAGCAATACTTCTTCTTTTAATTGCTTTACAGTTTTCTCTGTTTGATATTCCATTATAGCATTTGATTTCTCCCCTTCCTTTCCCTTACTAATCTGTGTTTTTTGGTAAGACTTCATCTGTTATTAATTTAGCTGCACAGTAACACATCCTATTTACTTCTGTCATATCACATGAATTTCTACGAACAGGCTTGATTACTGTGTTTATTTATTTTAATCAAATTGCTAGTATTTTGGGTCTTATTGACTTCCTGTAGTCTATTTCTTTTATTGATCTTAACATGTGTATCCATCTCTATTAAATCAAGCATAAAAAATGACTTGGGAAGGCTTGACACCAAATGCTTTAGGAAAGCATGCTGGAAAAATAGTATATTACATAAATCCAGTATGCATCCTTCGCATATTTTTCCAAACATTATAAAAGGACAATCCTTGAGGCTATCACGTCTCAATACCGAGGACAAGGGTATGACTGAGTCCATTGGCAATTTTTTGCATGACCTCTCAGCAGGGGGATACCTTGATAAGTTGACAGACAATGTTTGTAGAGGTACAAGCACAGAGGGATCATAAAGGAGCCCCTTATTTTTCCACTAAACACAGGAATTATAATAGTAGGCACCATTACAGTAATCCGAGTTATGGATATCCTAAGATGCTTTTTACATATTCCAGTAACATCTCTGAATTTTGTGACATCATCAGAAAGAATTGGCCTATACTATTAGTGGATGAAAGTATAAGCAAAATAGTTGGGTGTCATCCCAGTTTTATTTTTAGGAATAATAAAAGTTTGAAAAGGATGTTATGCTATGGTCCTAGAGCTGCAATGTCTGATTCTCCACAGGGTTTTGGAACTTTTTCTTGTGGTAAATGTAAAGCCTGCACTTTTATAGTTAGAGAACAAGTGTTTATTCATCCCAGCACTAGGACAGAATTTGTTCCCAGATTTTTCTGCCACATGTAACAGTAGCTGTCTAATTTATTTAGCAACCTGTACGCAGTGTCTTCATTATTATGTAGGTAAGACGATGCATAATTTTAAAGAAAGGATTTTGGAACATGTTGGCAATATTAGGAACAATGTTTCCATGAATGCCTTGGCAACACACACCGTTAAAACAGGACATAATATTTTTTATTTCAGAGTCCTGCAATTAGTTAAACCTGGTATGAGGAGAGGTGATGTGAATAATTTTTTGGAGAATTTGGAAGTTAAATGGATAATAGCACTGCAAGCTCATAAAGAGCCAGGGCTTAATGCTAATATTCCTTTAAAGCCAGCATTAATTAAGAGAAGGTGAATTTGATTTGTTGTTTTTAGTAGCATGTAATTTTATTTTTTGTATAAATCATTAGTTTTGAGTTGCATTTTATGTGGATCTGAAGAGGCGATAACTCAGTGAAAGCGCTCATCCCTCTTTTTAAATAAAGAATCTACATGGGACTTTTTTTACCTTTATTCAGCTCTGTTGGTTTGCTCATATTTTGTTTCTGTTATCGATTCACTTAATCTGTCAGCACTCTCAGATTAACCCTGAAAAGGGACATCTGTGTCCAGTGGTATTACCCAGTCAAGAAAGAGGTAAAATGAATACAAATACAAATTTAACACTAAACAGGATAATTAACTTTACAATGGTTAAAGGGATGTGTGTTATATGAATGGCATAAAGCTAAGACAACCTTTTTCACCAGTAGTGACACATGTATAGGTGGCAGAAGGATCAGCATAGGCAGATAAATTGACCAAGATCTTCTTGGGAATTCTCCCCTTTAGGAAGGTACTGGGATTTCCAGCATCTGCGTAATATCATCTAGTGCTTACAATGTTCCGTGCCTATGCAAGGCATGATGACTTAAATGAGTAGGGGAGAAGGAAACATGCCAGGTATTGTGCAATCCTTCATTTCACATCTCTGGATATAGCTTGAACCTAACAAAGATCATAGACATCGATACAGTGCTTGCTTTTTGATTTTGGGACTACAATGCCCAAGTGGTCTTCTGTTAGCAGTCATAATTACCCATTCCTGGTGGTGTATCAGACCATGTTTCACATTCATATTCTCAGGTCATCAGAGACCTCAGTCTTGGGGGCAATTTAGACATAGTTAATGGCAGTGTGAATGACTGCTTTTAAGCATAATAAACTAGCATAGCAAATACTACAACTAGTACTATTAATGCTAGTAATATTAATAATAACAATAATAATAATAATAATAATGATAATAATAGTAATACAGTTATAACTATTATTATACGTAAATGAAAGTAAAATATATACAGCAATAAATGGATAAGTATTTTAATCAGTATTTGAGCATGTGAGCTGTGCAAACCTCTAAAGCTTTTATCATGTGAAAATTTAATGTAAAACCTCAAAACAATCAACTACCTTACCCATTCAAACATCCCAGGTTTGCTGAAGACAGACTAAATCTAAGCTTCAAAGCTTCAACTGGATTTAATATGGGTAGGAGTTAATTGGGCCCCCATCAGTTTCAGACCAGGTCTAATCTATCTACATTTAATCTTGGGTTTCAAGATTTTCACTACAGCAAAGCACAGCCTTAGCACCACTTTGTGTGATGGTGTAAATGCACAAGAAACACGCCCTACATGTTTATAAATAACAAAACATGTCCTATATTACATAACTGTTCAGAGAGGAAGGTGAAAGTGTTTAATTTGTGTGTATATATTTTACATTAACACAATGACAGAGACTTATGTCTCCATTAGAGACAGTGCAGTAAAGCTGTATCCCTCAGTTACTCCTGCCTAGCTTTCATAATAGTAATGTTTTCAACCACCTCATAGTCTACCTATAGGCTGATCATACAGGGGTTTAATCACACCTTAACAGCATATGTCCAGAAGTTGGCCAGCAATTCTTGTGCAAATTGCAGATGTCTGCATAAGTCAGATATTTTTTTCACAAAGACAATAGTAGCTGAGAAAAAAGGAGGCATGAAGCATTCCTGCTGATGAAAGAAGACAAAGCTCATTGTTCTAGGGGACACTGTTGTAAAGAATGTATCATAGTTTCCAGAAAAAACCTTGATGGCAACAAAACAGTAGAATGGAAGAAGACACAGCCTCCATTGCAGCTCAACAGAACCAGCATTTCATACTACTGTTATTTTGGGGGACCTCCATAGGGGGTAAACAGTTCTTCCTAAAAAGCATCAGAAGTTATTGTAGGAAGGCAGTTTCTCACAACTATGTGATTCTTAATTTCAAATATACTCTGTGTTATAGAAACATTTTTTTTAACTTATAGGTGATTTATGTATTCATTTTGTTAAGTTTTAATTTTGGTCATACTACCTAACCTTTAATATCACCAATATTTAGGTTCCTAGGTTCATAACAGGTTACTAAGCTAATGTACTTGGGCCTTTACAAGCCTAGCCATGTTATACCTGTGTTCCCTAATTGACCTTGGTTAGATGGTAGTTATTCATAGAGTGAGTCTGTGATCAGCAGCGACTACCCCTGTCATGATGGACATAGGTGCCACCCCAGAGGTGGATTTACGGCGTCCCATCCAGTTGTCTAGGTTGAGCATGAATAGAGTCATTGAGGAGCTCTGCTTCATATGAACTGGGAGTTTATTCCAGAGGAGGAGCAGCAATTTCCAGGAGATATAGCTGTCTCTCCAGAATGTTATGCTAATGTCACAGACTAGGTTGAGATCCCTCAAGTGAGTGACTCTTGTCTCATTTGATTTGCAGAGGTGCAGTATTTCCATTAGGGCAGGGTCAGAGACTGCTCTGTAGGCCAAGCACAAATTGCCTCTCAATAGCTTGTAGGATACAACATACAGTGACAGGGCTTTCAGTCTTTCCATGTTGGTCATGTTTTGGAGGTCCTGAATTTTCTTGGTGAGAAACCTCTATGGTCTCTCCAGCTGCTGCAGGTGTCTGGTGAGGTACATGTAAAAGGGAGCATTGTACTCTATTAGTGGTCAGATAAGGGTCAAGTACAGAGGAGTTATAACATCCTTAGTTTTGGCTGTGATGCCCAATGTAGAAGGCTTTCCTTACCACTGTGGACACATAGTGATTGAAGTTTAGATTGCTATCAACTTGTGTTCCCAAATCTTGTAGCACTGGGTTTGAGCTTAGGGGGGTGCTGTCAATACTGTACTTTGCAGGGACTTCCTCTTTGCCAAAGGAGATAATAATGCACCTTTCTGCATTTAGATTTTACTGATTTAGTGACTAAGAAAAATCTTATTTTTCATATTCCTTAACATGAAAATGTTTTAGAATCTGTTAAATGTTACACATGCAATGAATATGGCAATGCTGCCTGTCTGGGAATTGCAGCATTGTCTTGAAATTCTGCATTATTCTGAGCTTTTCAATGTTTTATATATATATATATATATATATATATATATATATATATATATATATATATATATATACATATATAAAGCTTTTTAGAAAAAAGGCAGTTGCAAATCTTACTGTCTGCATGACCACAGGCAATAACACATAGAGCCAGATGCAGTAACAGTATGTTAGGTGAGACAAAGAAGCATTTGATTAAATTTCTAATGTATTTTTCTTTGTGTTAAGTACTAGCATTGTTTCTGTTTTATTTTTAAACAATATTTATTTGTTTAAAATAATAAATTTCTTGTAAAATGAAACATTTTTAAAGGTTGTTTTTAACTTTGAAATAACAATATCCTTAATTTCATATGGTTCAAACTTTTGTTAGGAGTCTGGTTGCTGCATTCTGGTATTTCACTCTTTAAAGCTTCATATATGTAATTATTCTATTTATTAACCATGTTAGCCATTGGTTGATTAATTTACTGGGCTCAATTTTTATGTATTTAAGTAAGGGGGTTACTTGTTTTAATTGTCTGGTGAAGTTTGGTCACAGGTACCAAACAAAAGTGCTTACATTTTGTGGTAAATAAAAGCTTGGTCATGCAGCTGGTGTTCCTGGCCTCGTCTGTTGGACTTGTGTCTGCTGGTTTTATTTATTCTTGTTTTTCAGTAACAGTATGGGACAGAGAGACCCAAAACAGAAAAAAATAAACAACACCTAGCAACAGCAATGATTTTTATTATGTGATCATAACACTTGTTATAACACTTAGTTAGAAAATTTGAAGTTTGCCATTATATGTCGATCTGTAAACCATTAATAGTATACAAATGACAGGGCCATGCAGCAGGGACATTCCTTTATGACAAAGCCATTAATAGTATACAAATGACAGGGCCCCACAGCAGGGACACTACTTTATGACAAAGCTATTAACAGTATACAAATGACAGGGCCATGCAGCAGGGACATTCCTTTATGACAAAGCCATTAATAGTATACAAATGACAGGGCCCCACAGCAGGGACACTACTTTATGACAAAGCTATTAACAGTATACAAATGACAGGACTATGCAGCAGGGGCAATCTTTTATGACAAAGCCATTAATAGTATACGAATGACAGGGCCATGCAGTAGGGACACTCCTTTATGACAAAGCCATTAATAGTACACAAATGACAGGGCCATGCAGCAGGGACACTCCTTTATGGCAGTCATACTAGTCAAGGTTTAAATAATCAGTGCTGAATAATTCAATCTGTAACTCCTTGCCATGGAAATAAACTTCACAACTAAAATCATGTCACAAAGCATGCTTAAGCAACAGAAGTATTAATAAAACTCTGACAAATCTCACAATTCACTATAAGTGCTGTCTTACAATAGACAGCATTACACTCCCTAAAACTGTTGAGGTTACAGATTATTAGAGTAGGATATTCAATGTTCAGTGATCAATGTCTAAAACTCAAAGTCTAGAAAGGCCTTTTAAGAGTTTGCCACTTACTAGCATAGGACTGTATACCCTGTTACCCATCCAAGTGTCCAAATTACTTTCAAAGTAGATAGGAAAAGCAGATTTGTTAATGTTTAATGGAACGGAATTTCACCATTGTCCAGTTCTATTATGGAATTAATTCCCAAGACTTCTGGTGTTGCCTACCTGTATATCATGCATTATGTTATTATTTCTTGAAGCTAAGTTATGACCTTTTCATTAATCCCTATACTTTCAGTGTAGATACCATTTTATATATATATATATATATATATATATATATATATACACACACACACACACACACACACACACACACACACACACACACATATATATATATATATATATATATATATATATATATATACACACACACACACACACATATACACAATTTTACAAACAGCAAGTAGATCACCCCAGACCAGTCTACACCTTATGAAACAAAGAGACAATATTTCCAATATTTTCCTGTATTCAACATCTCTTAAACCTTTAACCTGAAAGCAAAAAATCTCTGGACCTTTTCTAACATTCTTAACTCGGTAATAGTATAATCACAAAAGGATGCCCTATATTCAATAAATGGTTTCATTAACACTTTATATAACTGAATCAATGCTTTTTATCTCTGCAAGTAATGGTCCTAAGTATGTTTTTGGTCTCATAATAAAATCTTCTAAGTACTTCCAGCAAGTTAAATCCAAAATAGAGCTTACTTTCATTTTTATTTCTAATCTTACAAATAGCTGAAAAAGTGTGCAGCCGACCTGTCCATTTCTTGGACAAGTGAAGTTCATTACAGATGACTGCTTTTGAGTCCATAGCTCTCAACAACTTAGAGCAATAAACCTGGGCTTAGCCATAAATAATGAGGGGACAAAGGCCGAAAAATAGGGACAATTTTTATATATTGCTCTTACAATCTTAAAAAAGTTGATAGAAAGTTTTGCATTAGAATGAATTTTCTGAGGACTATGAAGTCTGAAACTGTCATCATTTATTAACTTTAATCTTTAATGACTTGCCAATGATTTGTTAAAAAAACACAATTTTATGAAAATTGGACTAAAAATATAACGCAAAAATCTGGACATTCTGCAAACATCTGCCAAATCTGTTGAAGGGTATGCTTTTGACAGAATTTTGCATGGAAAGCTACTATACAATGTTGCTGTTATACTTATCTGCACTATTAGTGCTATGTGTACCTATTGTATTACCTGTTAATGGTTTGCTGCTTGTTGCTGTTTTAGTCATATGGCTCAAGTAGTGGCCGAAAAGGATCATGTACCAACCCATCTCTACCATCAACAAGCACACAGACAATAAATAAATAAAGACATTAAGGAGCAGACAATGAATGGAGTTCCTTATTACCTCTACTTCATGTAACAAACAGTCCTTCATAGCATAAGGGTAACATGGGTTATTGTTACCAAAATGCATAACCCTAGTCTTCTTAACAGTAAACTCCATATGACATGTCACAGCCCATGACTGCATATTCTCCAAGTAACCTTGCACCCTGGATTGATCCTCAGTTTTGGTAACTATTGACCCAATTGATGTATCATCTGCATATTTACTCAGCCAGATTTTATTAGTTGGTGGGAGACTAGAAATAAATATTGTGAACAAAACAGGGCCAAGTAGTGACCCCCATGGAACAGCTGAGGAAACCTACTTCTTGTCTGAAACTATATTACCTATTCTTGCCCTACACCACTTACGTTTTAGTCAATTATTTATTCAACTGGCTGTGTACCTACTTATATTATTTTTTACCATTAACAACACAATTATATCATGCTGTGCCATATCAAAGCCTTACTGAGATCTAAATCGACAACATCAGTGGAAAATTCTTCATCCATGACTTCCCAAACCGACTGGTAAAAACTCAGTAAATCCATTTGACTCGAGTCTTCTGGGATAAAACCATGCTGTCTTAGGTCCAATTTAAAGTCCAGAGTATTAACAATAATTCCTCCAGGACATTTTCAAATCATTTACCTAAAATGCATATTAAATATATAGGGCTGTAATTCTCCACAGTAGAATCATTTCAACCTTTAGATATCTTTCCCTATTTTGTTACATAACATATAAGTAAGGATTCCTGAAAGAAGTACAAAACACATGGAATGATGGCCTTAACAATAAACGCGAGAAAAAATGTCCACGCCATCCAGTCCTGCAGCTATATAAAGCTTAATTGTTTTGATACCCTTTATCAGTACAACATAAGATATTTGTGGGCATTGATCATAACCTGGGAGAGGTAAATCCAGGTCAACTGCCCCATTTTTATCTTGTATCTTGGTTAGGCAATCTAAGAAAATCTTTGCTTGAACTTTAGAGTCTGTTATAGGATTATTTCCAATTATAATGTTGTAGATGGATTGAGAGTCTTTCCTAAATTACTTTAGAGGTGTAACAGAATGCCTTCTTACTATCTTTGATGTGGTAAGGGAAATTTTCTCCATACATACTTCTCATGAACCTTATAAGCTTCCTGAAAAGATACCTGTTTTTTAAAGTTAAGGCTATGCGGCCCTATTTCATTTCTATCATATGACTCATAGGTTTCCATCTTTTTGAATAATGACTTGGTCAAATATTTTGCAGAATTGTTGAATCCATCAGTTGTAGAATTGGCAGGATTACATAAGCAGAGGCAGCAAATGTACAATATACATTGTAAGAATAAACACTGTCCTCTAAGATTTCTTAGAAGAGTCTGTGTATTTGGATAATTATATTGTTTTTGGCATTGTGCAATTCTTAAGTGATACCAACTGAGGCCTCAAAACTCCACACTGTAAATCATAGAAGACAAAGAAACTACATATTTTAGGGGTTAAAATGGGCTCCCTATTGAAATATTGAGTGCCAACATGCTGGAAAAGAATAAAAAAAAGTCCACCCGAACTCGCTGCCAAGCACTCCGGATACAATAAAAGCACGTTACGTACAAACTTAAAATTTTATTAAGCATTCTTTTTTAAAAATCCACTTTTCGTCGAGCTACTATTGCTCAAATTCCTCAGATAAACGATAAAACTCCAAGTTAAACAACGAATACATCGGTGGGCTAACATTTAAATCTTGTACCCTTCTCTCACGTGACTAAGTCATTAAACACATAGGTTCAAAGCAAACCAATAATAAATAAGTGAATAAGTGAATAAATTAATAAATTAATACATAACTCAACAAAGAGCTGACCTAAATGTAAAAATGTATAACAATATAAATGTATTTATTCCATAATCAACGTTAGGGCAAGTCATTTATCACTAACATCTACATGTTTATGTTCCCTAATCGCACATATAAGCCTTACACTAAAAACTTTTAGGTTGTGTAAATACATTTGTCCACTGTAACTACTTACTGACAGGACTTGAGAGTATTAACTTCTAATCGATGTATTAAAGATGTTACCTCACATTACTATACAGGAGCCATCATTTAAAATCAGCAACAAGACTTATACCCTACTAGCTGAAATTGATAAAATGATAGAATTAAAAATAAAACCATTTTGTGTATATGTATATATATATTTTGGTCATACAAATGCTGACCCCAATTTTTGCCTAAAAGTTTAAACTACTTGTGTATCCAACTATTGACTAATGTCAAGATTACCTAAGTAGATTTCTAAGGCGAAGAATACACATAATGGAATTACATTCATTGATACCTGGAAATTGGCATGCGTTTAAATGCAACTGCCATATTAATTCACTTTTTTCCAGTCTCAATGATTCATGACTACCCCTATCATCACTATGTAGTTGATGAATTATGCTAAATTTGAAACTATGGCCTTCATGTTCTTGTACATGTCTAGCTAATGCATTTTCTACTTTTAATCTACCAATGCAGTATAAATGTTCATAAATCCTTTCACATAATTGTGTTTGCCCCACTACTGAACGAAAATGTCAAGTGCTGCACAATAGTAACATGGACTTTAAAATTTTTAACTATTCAAAACTTACTATTACAGAAGAGATGATTGAACTATTAGCAAAAGGCCATTCCTTTGTTCCTTCAATGAACATGGACATAGCAAATACATTAATTGATTTGAAACAGTTTAGTAGGAAGTTGAATCTTATAGCTCTAATGGACTTTAAAATTTTAATGTATTCAAATGATTACTATGTACAGAAGAGTGTTGAACTATAATGAGCCATTCCTTTGTTCCTCTACTGAAAATGGACATATATCCAGCTAGATTTGAAACTGTTAAGTAGGAAGTTGAATCTTATAAATGGGTGACCACCCTAAAATTTCAAATAAAATAAATAATCCTCCGCTCCACAATAGTTGGATACACAAGTAGTTTAAACCTTTAGGTAAAAATTTGGGTCAGCGGTTGCACGACCCAAATATATATATGCATATACACAAAATGGTTTTATTTTTAATTCTATCATTTTATCAATTTCAGCTAGTAGGGTATAAGTCTTGTTGCTGATTTTAAATGATGGTTCCTGTATAGTAATGTGAGGTAACATCTTTAATACATCGATTAGAAGTTAATACTCTCAAGTCCTGTCAGTAAGTAGTTACAGTGGACAAATGTATTTACACAACCTAAAAGTTTTTAGTGTAAGGCTTATATGTGCGATTAGGGAACATGAACATGTAGATGTTAGTGATACATGACTTGTCCTAACGTTGTTTATGGAATAAATACATTTATATCGTTATACATTTTTACATTTAGGTCAGCTCTTTGTTGAGTTATGTATTAATTTATTCATTTATTCATTTATTCACTTATTCACTTATTTATTATTGGTTTGCTTTGAACCTATGTGTTTAATGACTTAGTCACGTGAGAGAAGGGTACGAGATTTAAATGTTAGCCCACTGATGTATTCTTTGTTTAACTTGGAGTTTTATCATTTATCTGAGGAAGTTGAGCAATAGTAGCTCGACGAAAAGTGGATTTTTAAAAAAGAACGCTTAATAAAATTTTAAGTTTGTACGTAACGTGCTTTTATTTTATCCGGAGTGCTTGGCAGCGAGTTCGGGTGGACTTTTTTTATTCGTGTGGTGGTATTTGGTGTTTTTCTTTAGTTTGTTATGCTGGAAAAGAAGACAGAAAATCCAGAAGAAGAGCAAATCTTGAAGATTGCTCTTCTGTTTTAAAGTACTTTTTTTCCAGGGTGGGTGTAAGCCCCCTGCACCCCCTGATGTGAAGGCCAAGCCTCGCCCCCATTCCCCAAAAATTATATACACCAACTATGAGATCACCGTACCTCAGAGAAAAGAGAATATCCTGAGAAATATCCCTCTTGGACTTAATATATGTAAGACCATTTTTCCGGCCAGTCAGTGTCCATGTTTTGAGACTCGATCTAGCGGGTCCAGACATATCAAATGTATAGGTGTTAATGATATTAACTGTTCAAATGGCAGGACTGCAGTTATTCAGCTTTGACCTCTATTTTAGCATTGTCTTTTAAGATTAGTTTATTTTGGAGACCCATTAAAATATCTTTTTACTAGGTATTGTCAAGAAGTAGGGAAGCACCTACACTTTTTAAGGACCAGAAGGGATCACATTGCCAGGGTAGCTCCTTTCCTGGATATTGTAAGAGCAAATAACAGGTGGATATTGACTGTGTTAGTTCTATTAGACCTGGCATTGCAGCTTTGTCCTACTGGGTGTTGAGAGAGTAATTACAATCAGGATTGAGATTTGAGCTTCTAGTTATAAAACAGGTTCCTTTTCTTAAAACTTGGAAACAGATAACTGAGGTCAATCTGCTTGTTTTGTGAGCAACATTTTAATTTGTTTTTAATCTGGGACGTGAGCGCTTTCTTTACTACAAACAGCTGGTCACCAGCATTAAAATAGTCAGCTCTACCAGAAAGCAAATGAATAGATGGGTGCCTTTTTGGGTAAATGCAAGGAATGAGCAAGTGACCCGGTTTTACATGCTGAGCAAAATGTATTCTGTTGACAAAACAACCAGCATTAGGTTTTCCCTACTGAGCAAAATGTGTTGACAAATCAACACACTGAGAGAATAGTATGAATCTGAGGAGATCTAACAGATCTCTAAAAAGATCAAAAATCTTGGTGTAATTGCATGTTACCAAGACATGCTTCTAAGAGTATACATTATTATATTTTCAGGCAGGAGTGCCTACAAAATATTTTAACACTTCGAGTAGATCGGCTAATATATTTCCAGGAACCTGCCTTGGCTGTTGGAGATGCAGCCTGTGAGTTAGAGGAACATGGACCCACATTTAGAAGTTTGAAGAAATTCATCTGTGTTGGACAGGTTATGGTTCCAGAAGATTGTTCTGACCCTAGTGTTTTTGCTGTTTGGATACTAGTAGTGGAAATGTTAGCATAAGCATAAATTGGCACTTCTTTAACTTATGCTGTTACTGGTCAAAAAGGCATTAACTACAGGATGGAAATCCCAGAATCCTCATGAATTAAATTATAATAGGCATATAATGGCAGAGTTCTATGAAAATGAACAAGCAGTGATAACAAACAGGGCAGAAACATCATAACAGTTGGGCCTCTTGGTTGATGTGCAGGCATTTTTAACAGTGCTATACATCTCTGATTCTTCTGCTTGTGATAGCAGCCTAGCCCCTTTTAGAGGATGTGTCTGATGGATACAGACGAGTCTGGTTAACAGATCAGTTGATCCCCATACCCATTTCTGTGCTGCCACTCTCTAACGTTGAAGTGTTCGTGTTTATGCTCTTTATTAATTAGCTCTAGTGGGATTCTGTGGAAGGCACCTTTTATTTTCAACAGCTACAATCTACTTGAAAAAAGAGTTACTTAATGATAAAGAGACTGATTTCTGGTTCAGACTGTTATTTATATATCTAAATTGATAGATACAGATATATACATAGATGGGTGTCCGACACTGTATGGAACTTACAGTGTCCTGACACACAGTAAGTTGACTCCAAATGGTCGACACAGACAGGGATCCAACAGATGTGTGAGATCAACAATCCCTGACTAGCGGAATATTCCCTTTCCCAGGGATTGTGCAATCTCAGAGTTAGTATATATAATCAGTGAGGGGGGTGCAAGAGGGTTTGCCTCCCTATAAAAACACTTGTTGTTGGTTTATTCCTCTCAAGGGTAATCCCCAAAGCATGCACAGAACATATCATTCTATGTGTTCAACATTAGGATGTCGATCTGTAGGGTGTTAGGACACTGTACATTTGACACAGTGTCCTAGACCCATATAAATATATATCTACATATAGATATAGCTATATTTATAGCTATATGCCAATTTATATATACATATATATATATACACACACACACACACACACACACACACACACACACACACACACACACACACACACACACACACACACACATCTATATGTATGTGTGTTTGTTCGCGTGTTCCTATACAGGTATACTGATTAAAACTGAAACATCCAAATGTCAGCAATCAAAACATTGACCACAAAATGTTGACAGTGTGACCATCAGCACACTACTACAAATGTGCTGAGCAAAACAAAAATTTAAATGTAAAAACAAATCAAAAATCCTTTTTGCAGCGCAATTTTGCTTCACTTTTGTGTTTGCGGTGGTGGTGCTGCGGTAGTGTTGTCATCTCACAATAAGACATTGTCCTGTTCGATTCTCAGCTAGAGCGTCTTCTGTGTGGACACATGCGTGAATGGGCGTACCTTCATTGAAGGTTGTGTGTCAGGGCTGGCAACTCGACACTTAAAAATCTACTGCCAATCATTAGCAGACCGGAGTTCCGCTGTGGCGACCCCAACCAGGAAAAGCTGAAAGACATAACAACTCATTTTTTCCATGAGACAGAAGAAAGGCTCAGAAACAACGCTGCTGCACCTTTAGAGTAATGTGACTTGTCTGTGTCCTGGTTGTGTACAAGCTTCACAATTGCGCTCTAGGTGATGACTTGGTTTTCTGTTAGGTCAACAATGTGGTAGCTGAGATGAGTGATATTTCTGGATAGACTTCAGTATCTTGACTGACAACAAACAATATTATTTTGCAGAATTTCTTGCACAGCATAGGTGGTTTACTTTGAAAAAATGTATTTTTTATTATTTATTTTCATCTCAATATATCAGCTAATATACAGTGTTTTATATCATACAATTAAGAAACCCTATTCACTGACATAAATAAAAAAAGAACAGAGAAAGTTTTTCAACAAGTAAAGAAAAATATGGGCAGATGAGAAAAATGGAGGGAATACACTAATCTTTCAGTTTAATTTTGCACTCATTCTATGATTTCAGGCTTTTAGATCAGCTTGTATTGATTCATTTTGTCCATAACCAAAGACTATCAAAAATGTTGAATAATAATCTCACCACGTTTGAAATGGAGGCTATGGAAGAGAAGTTCCAAGATATAAAGAGATACAACTGAAGTAGAGAAATACAGTATAGAATGTTTTCACAATTGTAGTAAAGCACTCATAGAAATATTTATCATTTAGTAATATAACCATCCCAATAATGCAAAAAGGCAAATTAGAGGTCAAAACACTACACGAATAAACAATATTATAACAGTTGTAGTAAGGAGTTGAGTTTCATTCTGTTGTTGTATCTTTCGGCTTTTCCCGGTTAGGGGTCGCCACAGCGGAACTCCGGTCCGCTAATGATTGGCAGTAGATGTTTACATACTGAGTTGCCAGCCCTGACGCACAACCTTCAACGAAGGTACGCCCATTCACGCATGTCTCCACACAGAAGATGCTCTAGCTGAGGATCGAACAGGACAACGTCTTACTGTGAGGCAACAACGCTGCTGCAGCACCACCACTGTTAAAGCAATTAAACCAATGCTGCCATTTGCTTTTGGATTTGCTTTCCAGTTATGTAAAAATACATTTAGTCACCATTCTAGCTAATAACATTAATTTTCAGTCTTTCTCTGTATAATTATTTAAATCATCTAGTAACAATACCAGGGTACATAGGGAGCATTCAGTGTTCATCATAACTGTATTTTGGTGCAAAAGGCTCTGGGTTCAGTTCCCACACCAGGTAAATTTATTGTGACATTGCAGTGAATCATGGGGTGGGGAGCTGCACTCTTGACTGCCATCCTTCGGATGATATAGTAAAATGAGACCCCATCTGCTTGAGTTGGTCATGGCTCAGGTGGATGTAAATGGCCCCATGGCACTGATCAAAAAGAGCAAGAGAAATCCCACAATGCCTTGGTCAAACTTCCCCTAGTACAATAAATACCACCTCGGGTCTCCCCTGAACAGAGCCTGCCAGCCTAGTGGTACTAACTCAGTTAACAAAGGATAAATATATATATATATATATATATATATATATATATATATATATATATATATATGGGTCTAGGACACATGCTTGACTAGCATATGTCCAAATCACAAAACATCGAACACACATACACGAAAGCACTTAACATCGAAAAGCGCTTCCGTGTATGTGTAGTTCAAAAAAAATAATCTACGTTTTTGCAGGGGGGCTTCACCCCCCCTGCACCCCACACACACACCCTGCACCCCCCACACTCCCTACATTATTATTCTCACTCTGAGATCACACTACAGTGGGGAAAAGGGAATTTTCCCTTACCAGCACTGTAGTCCGATCTACGAAACAGACACACATACACTGAAGCGCTTGTCGATGTTAAGCGCTTTCATGTATGTGTGTTCAATGTTTATTTATATGGACATATGCTAGTCGAGCATGTGTTCAGATCCCATATATATATATATATATATATATATATATATATATATACTTGAAATATCAAAATCCTGAATCATCAAAATCAAAATCACAAAAATCAAAAAGGATAACTCAAAAAACTGAAAACAAAATCCTGAAAGCTCAAAATCCTGAAAACTCATACAGACACATACACTACTACAGAAAAACCTTATATTTACCAACACCACACTACACTGCTATCTACACAGACACCCACTTACCCTCACCCCCACTTATACTAACCCAGACCCACACCCCCCTGTGCCCTAAACTCTGTCACAACCCTGTGCCCTAACCCCAAATTCTGTCATTGTGTCACTCAAATCACCTCACCATCACCCTAACCTCACCTTAACCCACCCCCCCTAACCCCAACATCATCCTCACACCACCCTACCTGTGCCCCAACCCTAACTCCACCCACCCTAAACACACCTAAAATTCCATCACTGTCATCATCACACCTCACCACCTACACTCCCTAACTCACCCTACCCACCTAAAACCCATCCCATCCATCACACACTCCCTGACCTGCTCCTACCCCCCCCCTGTCGCACTATCACACATCAGTCAGTGTGTGTGTGTGTTTTCAGTTTATGTTTTCAGTATTTCAGGATTATTTTCAGGATTTTTTTTTTTTTTTTTTTTTGTGTGTTCAGGATTTTGAGATCAGGATTTTTTTTTTTTTCAGATTTTAAGGTGACCCATATATATATATATATATATATATATATATATATATATATATATATATATATATATATAATCCATGATCTACTGCCATTAAAATCAGCAGATGACTGGGTATAGTGCCAGCATGCATTATTAATACTGTATTCCATAAGAAATAAAATAATTCATTAGGAGCAATAATAAACAGTATATCATAACTCCAGTTATGCTGAAGAATTATACAGTGCATGGAGCACTGCGATTATGCTTCAGTATCTGGAAAAAAACAAGATTGTTAAGCACCATTTTGTGTCAAAGGGGTGCTTAACAAGCATTTGTTAAGCAGCCCTAATTTCTGTTAAAGAGAAGGTTTCTCGTTGGGCGTTAATGGCTGAAAGTACTGGCTACCAAAGAATAGCAACAAAAGGTAAAACAGCTTTAAAAACTGCTAGATATTTCTATCTGCCATACCTATAAACAAAATGTGTGACAGAACAAAGTTTTGACAGCTTTTAAAACCCTTTGTTCTTCAGAGGACACCATCTCTGTCAGCCATCTGTCAGTATTAAGTTTTGCTAGCTAGCACATATTAGCAAGGCACTGGAGACCCTGCAGTTAGGAAGATGGGAATGTTTTTCTGGAGAACTATAAGTTCTATTGATCCCAGATTACCTGTAAAAAGTTCCTGTTGGGAGAGATGCTGGTCTTTGGACCTTTACAGATCTTTACAGAGTAAGATCTTTGTAAATGTCATTAAAGAAGCCTCAAAGACACCAGTAATGAAGCATGCTTATTTATTTCTAACAATGACAATCAGGTGAACTACAGATGACTGGTTGATTCCTTCTTTTAGGTAAGATTACTGAAAAAGTGGTGGCAGTATATGTGGAGTAACACATCTACTCACAACACCAAAGAAGAGCTCCAGTCTTATTTCCAATTATGTTGAAGCCCTGATATAACTTCAATGACCTTCATGGATGATACCTGGAAGCTGAAAAATTGTGTACTATGTGCTACTTACTGATCCACTGGCAACTTACTCATACGGTACTGACAAATATTGGACCTGGTACTCACAAATATAGGATAATGCTGTCCCACTCCCAGGTTGTGTCCTCTCTGGTGAGTTCAAACCACAAAGCAGTCTCCTTTGAAATAAGAATCAGTTCTCTAACCCCATCAAACCCTGTAACTGAAACTATTCCAAGGCAAACAACCTTTTATTAAGTGATAACCTGTCAAAATTTCAAGCCCCTCCAAACCAAGATAACAGAGCAGCCTATGTGGAATTATTCATGGAACCTCTATGCAGCATGTCAGTGACTGCATACAGGCTGCTGTGCCTGCCAGAAGTAAGCCTAAAACAAACAAAAAAACACACCTTGGTGAAATCCAAAATTAAACAGGTTGTACAACAAAAGAACACTTCATGGCAAAATTTAGGAAATGTAACACCAAAAAAGATATAAACTCTCTCATCAAATTGAATGGACAACTAAGGGGACTAATTAAGTCCAACAGCTGTGAACAACCATAAGGCCTTCTTCAGCTATGTCCAAAATCTAAAAGGCAGCACACAATAGTGCTGAACTATTGGCAAATGGAGCCATATTCACAGAACTGGGAAATATAGCAAATCTTTTGGGTGACAAATTCAGCTCTAACTTTACCCCCCACCACCAGCTGCCCCCCAGAAAATAACATCTATCATAATCCCTCCAACTGTCAGTAGGGAGCAGGTCTTAGATACAGTCTTCAAGGCCAAGAATATAGCTTCAATGGGTCCTGATAATATCTCAGGGTGCTTCCTAAATAGCCTGAAATATGACCTATCAAGGCCACTGGTCACTAGTGTCACTATTCAACCATAGCCTCTGCACAGGTTTCTTTCCATGTGAATGAATTACTACAATGGTCATCCCTCTGCACAAGGGCAGACCATCAACAGATCCCAGGAACTACAGACCCATTAATCTAACTATTCTCATATGCAAAGCCATGGAAAGAATTATCATGGAAATGATTAGCAGTGATATAAGAAACCTTCAGACACTGTACTCAACATAGTTTGGCTTCATCAGAAGCAGGTCATGCCTACTGAACTTGGCGGACTACTTAGAGAAGGTCACCAAGGCAATGGATGACAGCAAAATTGTGCATACTGCCTACCTTGGCCTAGCTAAGGCATTCAATACAATTCCTCACTCTACCATTGTAAACAAACTCACAGAATTAGACATAATCCCTCATGTAACTCACTGGACAACAAGCTGCCTCACAGATAAGACCCAGGAAGTTAATATTGGAGAGATCACCTCCACAAAGAGGCTGGTCACCAGTGGTGTTCCCTGGGGCTCTATGATGGGTCCGATCCTCTTTGGCATTTTTTATGAAAGTTAAGGCCAATATTAAGGGCCCCTGACTTAGCAAGTTTGCAGATGATTGCAAGCTAGGAACAAGCCTAGAAACCCTCAAGATAGTAACATCTTACAAGACAGTGTAACACAAAGAAATGACTGGTGTCAAACCCACTGCTTAAAACTCATTGCCAAGAAATGCATAATAGTACCTTTTGGGAAGTCAACCACCCAGGGAAACTATCTCACTGATAAAACACCCCTAAATGTAGACACAATAGTCAGGGATTTGGGAACTCATGTACATAGTAACCTAGCTTTCAAACAATGTGTCTACGGCTGTACAAAAATCATTCTATACCACTCAACTTATAAGTAAGGCATCTAGGTTCAGGGAAGTCATTGTGCCACTGTAATCAGCCCTCATCAGACCCATCACTGAGTATAATGCCTTCTTCAGTATGTACCTAACCAGGGACATACAACAACTGGAATATCAACAGAGGTTCCTCACAAAAAGAATACAGGGAATAAACACAATGTCCTATGCAGATCATCTCAAAGCCCTATTTCTATACTGTATTTCCTATAGACTGCTGGGAGGGGATTTATACCTGGCATACAAGACATTGTTGGATCCGGAACTTTTGCATATCGAAAAGCAAACAGCACCAGAACTACTAGATCAAAGGATTTAAATTCTGCTTGCGAGTTAAACAGGACCTGCTGGAGGGACAGGTATGCATCTCAGAGAATCCCCATTCTCTGGAATAGGCTTCCCATCTATGTGAATCAGAGCCCTTCCCTAACTGTATTCAGCTGCAGCCTGGACCAGTATATGGAAAACCAGAAATTCGCTCCTGATCATTGGAGGTTACTAGGCTAATGGCCCTGAGGCTCCTACAAGCCTAGCCAAGAGTTTATCCCCCCAAAAAGAAACCTCAGTCAGCACATGTTGTCCCTGTCAATGAGGGACACAGGTGGAACCCCTAGGACAAATTTATGGTTTCCTATCCACTCGTCTAGGTTTCTCTTGAAGAGGGTCAGCAAGGTACTCTGTTTGACGTGTATGGGAAGTCTATTCCAGAGACTGGGCAGCCTCTTGGAGACAAACCAGTCTCTCCAGCAGGTCTGCCTTCTAGGCGAGACACAGATCACCTCTGAGCAATCTGTGCAATACCCAGTAGAGTGATAGTGATTTGAGCCTTTCCACATAGGACAGGTGCTGGAGGCCATGGATTTTCTTTGTGAGGTATTTCTGTGGCCTTTCCAGTTGCTGCAGGTGTTTTGATCTGACACCTATGTCTCTGATGGAGAAAGGCAGCCGTAAAATCATGTCCTAACATGCAACCCCTAAAATAACTTCTAAGAGACAATAGCTCATTTGTATGGCTAGGTTTATAAATAATCCAGTGGTCATTAGCATAGTATACACCTGTGAGCCTATGAAATATTTCCAGGACTTCAAACCATCACAGGACTTATATTTTTTGGGAACTTGTCATAAGCTTTCCCCATGTCTAGAAATGTCCAGTTGGACTGTTTCCTCATCTCCAACTTTTTCTTTATCTATTTCATTGCAATCATTGGGTCAGATGTGCTGCATCCCAGTCAGAATCACTTGCTATCTTACTTTCTACTACTCTGCATATTCATTTATCCACCCCTCTCTCTCTGTCTCTCTCCCCAGAATTTTCATGCAGTGTGATAGGTGTTTGAGATCTCTGTACTGCCCACAGTTGTGAATGTTCTCTGTATTCTTGTACACTGACACTAGAATGCTTAGTCTCCAGTCATTTGGGGTATGCCGTTCTCACCATACTGCTAGGTGTAGCCTCGGGAGCCATTTCACCCTTAACTCACCTAATACCTTGATCGTATTCGTTGTGACCTTATTTCAGCCTACTGTTTTCTCTAAATTCATTTTCTTTAATACTGTTCTTACTTCTTCTATGGTGGACTCTTTTCTTTCATCATGGGCTGTGTATGGGTAAGCACAACGTATGTGGGGGTTTCTTCATTCAGAAGCTGATGGAAGTACTCCTTCATCTATCCTTCATCTATTCTCGATGTCCTGTGGACTGGTGAGCAAGTTATTGTGGCATCCCTTATGAAGGATATTTCATGGCTACCTTCTTTATCTTTTTATCTTTGCCTTGCAACCTGAGAGAGTTTCTTCATGCTATCTGATGAGTCATTTTCCAGAAACTGGTAGAGTCTCTCTGATGCCTTGTTTTTACTATTGTGATTGCTCTCTCAATACCTTTGCTAGACATCCAATATTCCTTCTTACACTGGTCTGTATTTTTTATCTGCAACTTTTCCCTGCACTCCTTCTTTCGTTTGGTAACTTCTCAGACTTCTGCATTCCACCACCAGCTTTCCTTACGTAAATTATTTTCATTATTTTTATTTTCATTTTCTCGACTGAAGAAGTCCCAGCTGTACTCAGTTGCATACCGCCTACTCAGAGGTGATCTCTGCCTGACATACAAGGCCATGTCCAACCCAAAATTAATGGACATGCTCCACCTAAAGAAAACCATATCCCCTCGAGCCACACGCTCCAGGGATCTAAACCTCATCACAATAATAAACAGGACGTGCTGGAGGGATAGATTCCTGTCCCAGAGACTTCCCATGTTTTGGAACAAGATTCCAATCTACATTAGGCAGAGGTCCTCGCTAACACTCTTCAAGAGAAACCTTGACAAGTGGATGGGAAACAAGAAAGTTTACCCCGGGGATCACTTCAATGGCTCTGCTGGATAGAGGCACAGGGAACTAATATAAGGGGTGGCGAAAGCCAACACATTCCGGCTAAGCTTATAAATGCCTTCGGGCAGATAGCCTAGAACCTACCTATGAACCTATACCTGGCTTGTCACATATCTGCGCTATAGTCTTCACAGAGACTACAATGAGGTGATGCTTTTCTTCTCTGACTCCACTATTTCCTCTTCTCTCTGAAGTGCTGGAGCCTTGACTATTCCCTTGAATGTTGGGTTTTCACTGCACTCAACTTCCAGGTCTTCAGTCCAGCCTCTGTTGAAATTAGAGCCTTCTCTGACCACTGCTTACAGTTGACTGTGGCCATAGTGTTTTATGCTGTGGGCCAACTGTTTCACTGGGCATGACTTTGCAATCTCTGATACTACCCCAGTGCTGTTTCCTTACTAGAAAGAAGTCTACCCAAGTTGCATGTTGGCCATTGTTGTATGTGATCTTTTGATTGTCTTTTGTCGAACCATGTGTTGGCCATCATCAAGCCAAACAGAACTCTAGAATAGCCTTTCCTTCTTTATTCATGCTGCCTCAGCTATCTGGACCCAGGCAGTCCTCATATCTATTCTGTTATCTCTATATCAATATGAGCGTTCAGGTCCCCCTTACCAACACCAACTCATACTGTCCTGTGTTATCCAGTAGGTCCTGCAACTGCTGCCTGAATAAACTATTTTTCTTGCCATAAAGACACTGCTGTGAGGCATAGATTTAAATTATGAATACCACCCTACCTTTATATTGGAACCTGATTACCATGAGTTTATCACTAATTCTGATGACATACCTCACTGTCTTCAGAAGACTTTTCCTCACCATAACTCACATACCATATCTAGTCAGTCCACTCTCTGGATACACAGGATGTCCTGTCACTCCTTACCTTGATATCATCCACTTCCAAGCTATGTCCTGTCAGCGAACTTATATTAAGTGTAGCAATATGTAGTTCATATTTGACAGGTTGATTGGTTTTACATTCAGGTTTCACTCAACAGAGCTATCCCAGTAGGCAACTGGACACCAGCCAGGCAGTAGCATATTGGCCCAGGACAGCTGGGCTTTATAATAAACACATACTGGCCAACAGAGGTACATAAGACCCTTCACACCATTAACATGGAACCTGGCATAGATTAGAGTACACCATTTCTCAACCCGCTTATCACCGGTAACTACCCCTGCCCATTTTTAGCAACATTAGCCAACATGACCAAATCACCTAGAGTAAATTTTACACCATTGAGTGTCTAGCTATGACATGATGTGCAGTCTGAAATTTATGCTATTCTGTCTAGAGGATACTGTGCACCATTGCTGATACCTAAAGCCATTGGTCTAAATAGCTGTTACCCAGATGTGAATCCCCTGGAGTCTGTGTTGCTGCCCATGACTCTATTCAATTTTGGGATGAATTTGTATGTGTGTGTGTGTGTGTGTGTGTGTGTGTGTGTGTGTGTGTGTGTGTGTGTGTGTGTGTGTGTGTGTGTGTGTGTGTGTGTGTGTGTGTGTGTGTATGGGTTACAGAGTTGGTCAAATGAATAGCTATGTCAACACCTGTTTCGTTGACACAATTTGGTCGATGCAGACAGGAGGTCAACAAGCGTGTGAGATGACAATCCCCAGGTAAAGGAATATTTCCTCTCCATGGGAATTGTGCAATCTCTTAGTTGGTATATATAATAAGCAGGGGGTGTAGGGGGGCTTGCCCCCTACAGAAACACTTGTATTTGATCTACTCTGCTCCAGGGTAATCCCCTGAGTTGACTCCCAGTTCATATAAAGCAGAGCTCCTCAATGACTCTATTCATACTCAACCTAGACAGCTGGATGGAACACCATAACGTGTTGACATTTGACATTTTAATGTCGATATTCTGGTTGCTGGTGTAGCTGGCCCTACACCTATATATCTATATATGTGCGTATTTATGTATAGATGTAGATAGATAGATATATGTATGTGTGTGTTTGTGTATAGATCTATATGTATATGTATACACATATATATTTAAATTTGTTAACCATGTTACAGCACATATCACAAAGCAATTTCACTCACAGTGTGTGTAGGAAAAGAGATATGTACATTTCAGTAAAGAGATTACATGGCAGTTGTATAGAATTATTAACAATAAAACAGGACTGAACTAGTATACACAACAATATTATAAAGTATTTATATTAAGACCAAAACAAAGTGAGTAATGTAACATTCAAAGAGTAACAGAATTAAAAACTCACAGATTCATCAGTAGGTTAGAAGTCTGAACAGAAGATAAGATGAAGTCGTATGAAATTTGTAAAGGAAGTCCAAGTACAGCTTAATGCAGGCAGTGGGATACAGGAAAGAAAAATTAGCTGATGTTGCTGGAAGACAGGCACTAACATGTAGCAAGTTTCTTGAGACAGACCTTTAACTAGGTTCAAAGTATTTGGCAAGATGAAGTCTTTGATTTGGGACAGGACAGATTCTTTTGGATTAGGGCAAAATATGGAAAAGCAATGATTTGTGCAGCACTGTTTTGTTTTGAGGAGTTGTAATGTAGGTGCAGTGTGGTTATGATTTATAAGGCTATAGGACTGTGGTCTTCAAAATAGTTTGGCTGCTATGGGAGAGAATGTTTATATATGAGAATATCTATCCGTCTATCTACACACACACACACACACACACACACACACACACACACACACACACACACACACACACACACACATTGCACAAATGTCAATATCACAACTATTGATCCTAATCCATCAATTGACAACTTGTGGATTTACCTGAATAGGTTTTATCATGCATTCTGCAGGGGGGGAGTAGATGTCTCTCAGTATTGTAACGGTCAATGAAATGCAAGTCAAAACACATCTCAGCATCTGTGTTGCTCCATATTTACAGTGATATACATACATATATATATATATATATATATATATATATATATATATATATATATACACACATGATCACATATCAGTTTTTGTTTTTCAGAGATTCGTAGATATAACCAGTTACACCTTGCCATACCCTCCCTTAGGTTGCCCCTTCTTTCTGCATGATGGCCACACCAGTCAATCCCAGAGTAAATTTGTATATATCCATCCATCCAGTCATCAGGCTATGTTTAAAGGCAGATAGTGAATCATACTGCTTAACATGCAAGGGAATGTAAACCTGCCCCTCTACCTCTAATACTGGTGGAGATATTTGACTTATAGAGATACAGGTGGTCCATATCAACTGGATCTCAAGGGTCTATATTATAATAGCGAAAATCCCTTTAAGTGAACACAAAAACACCGACATGTATTGCGCGAACCTTGAATATGCCGAGTGTACTAAACAGCGAAATACAAAACGTCAAATCCCCATAGTCGGCCAACTCCACCTCCCACTACATACTGCCTACCCAAACAAAATAAATAAACCACATACATACACTAACCAAACCCTACTTCTAACCCTAAAGTAAAGCACCAAAACCCTACATCTAACCCTACACTAAACCTTACATACATTACTATCTATGCACTTACCTTAACCCGCACCCTAACCCTAAGGTCTGTAACTATCGCACACTTACCCTACAGCGATATACCAAATGAAAATAAATAATCCACACACATACATTTAACAAAACCCTAATTCTAACCCAACACTAAACCTTACATACATTACCTATCAATGCACTTAGAACGAACGGTGAAAAGCACTCAGAAGTCACAAGTAAATCCAAAAACAGAGCACAATGGGCTAACAGAGTGAAGGAGAAGCTGTTTTTAAAAAAAACTCAGCTTTATTACGCACTACACAGTAAACTCATTAATGCCTTTATTAAACAACTCGCATTTTCGTCCACACAACTCGGACTTCATCAGATAATCAATTAATTACTATAATTACGTCTTATATATCACAACCAACATCAACAGACCAATAGGGTTCCATAGCAACAATTTAAAATGCACATAAAAAGTAAAGCACCAAAACCCTACGTCTAACCCTACACTAAACCTTACATACATTACTATCTATGCACTTACCTTAACCCACACCCTAACCCTAAGGTCCATAACTATCACACACTTACCTTATGGAGCTGTACCGCAGACGGGCCAACCATGACACTTTGACTCTTTGAATTTTGCGGTTTAATACGTTCAAAATAATCGCGGTTCGCGCAACATGTGTCTGTGTTTTCACGTTCACTGAAAAGGATTTTCACTATTATAATATAGACCCGGATCTCAAATGGTGCTGTAAAAGAAACAGGGAACTCCCCTCAAAAGTCTGTAAGACACTAAACAACGGGCTACAAATTCCAACCTCTCTTAGTAGATGAGGAACTTATAGCCTGTGATCTTTTTGCTTAGGAACCTTTGGGCTCTTTCTAATTGTATAATATGTTTAGTGAGATGAATCACAGAGGAGGCATTGTACTTAATAATTGGCCTGATCAATGCTATGTATAAGGGAATGATTGCCTGTTTAGACTGTGATGATACTCCTTTCACAATTAGCTAAGCTAAGTAAAAGATTTTCTGACAACTGTTGTCATGTACCAAAAGGAAACAGAAAAACAAGAAAAAATGTTGCAAAGAAACACACCAAAAGCACACAAGGATGCTGGATGCCCCCACTCCACAAAATGAAATGAATCCATGCATTTCATACGATTTCGTTTGTGGAATGGGGCCATCCAGCATCCTTGTGTGCCTTTGGTGTGTTTCTTTGCAACTGTTGTCACGTGATGGTCAAAACAGATAGAGTTATCATAAGTCCCCGACTACATTTTTGTTTTGCAGTTGTCTGTACAGTATAATGAGAGGAGTTGTCTGTCAAACATGATGATACTACACTTTTTAATATTTAGTTTGAGCCCAATTTTAGTACACAAATAGTTTACCGGGGAGAGTTCATTCTGGAGGATTTGGGTGTCATACGGAGACTTAAAAACAACATCCAGTTTGCAGTCATCTGCAGACTTTGTTAGCAAAAGGTCTTGGCTCTTTGCTTGGACATCTGAAAAATAAATATGAAAAAGTGGAGGTCTGAACACAAAGCTCTACAAAACATGACCTTTCAATTTCATACTTTCTGATGAGTCATCCGTCTTTCAACTAGTTTGTTATCCATCTTACCACATACGGGTTGATTTTTAAATAATTTAACTTTTGTATATTACCAGCATGTGGAATGGTGTAGAAAGCCTTGGCCAGGTCAAGATATGCTACATGCACTGAATGGCCACCATGTACAATCTCTGTAATCCTTTTTGAAGAATTTTAGTACATTAAGTAGACAGGATCTACCCACTACAAAGCCAGTCTAATAAAATTCCTGATACTGGAGATTATGAAGGCAATTATAATATATTCCATGGCTTTACATATGAGGCTTGTAAGGCTAAGAGGCCTGTAATTACCCTGGTTGGTTGTAAGGCCATCCTTTTACATGGGCACCACCAATTCAGCGTGCCACTCAAATAGAGCAAAACCAGTAGCTAAACCTGGATTAAATGTATTAAGGAATGCATCTGCAAGAATATGTTTAATACTGTTAATTAAGCAGCGAGATATATTGCCAGGCCCCATGCTGGACACATTTCTAGTCTTGTTCAGTAGTTTCATTAAATGGTCTTTAGGGATAATTGAGAGAATAGGGATTCAGATACTGTGGAGCTTTGCAAAGAAGTCTTAGGGGTAAAGTTACTATTAAATGTGTGTTTTCAAGGATATTTGGAATGTGAGAATAGGAGGCATCATTATGAATACATTCAGTGCAATGTAGTTTTTTTTAGTATTCTACATAGCTAAAGCATGCTTTACAATGATCTTTGATTTCACTGACAAGCCTGTCCATGGACTGTTTTAGATGACCAGATAGTGTTCTTCGGTTTTTCAGTTTTTTTTTTTTTTTTTTGAAATGCTTTTGGTACAAAGGAATCAGGAAGAAATGATGATCACATCCATCTGGCATGATCATCACTTTACCAGGGGGGAGGGAAAAAGCCCCCCCCCTGTCATTGTGTCATCTCAAATTTGGTTACAGGGGGTATAGGGGGAGTAGCTTCATCATGGGGATGCAGGGTGGTTTGTCCCCCATCAAAAAAATTAATTTGGATTTGCATACTCCAAGTTATGTCTTTAAACATCAATCTTTTGACTCTGATGATTTTTTTGTCAGTCACTCTAGTGTGACTTACACTAACCTACAAATACTCATGTACACATATATGAATTATTGCATTGTGAAGTAGCAAACGTTCAAAACAGTGAACAGAAAAGATTGACCATTTTAGATAAAATCATAAAAAAACAAAAACAAATATTTTATACAGGGGGACAAGACCCCATGCGCCCCTATATACTAACTCTGAGATCACACAACAGTGGGAAAACAACAGTATATAGGTTCATAGGTGTGTACTAGGCTAATGGCCCTATCCCATAGGATTACCCTGACATCATGCCACGCAACCTTAGTTCCCAGTGCCTCTGTCGAGTAAAGCCACTGGACTGATGCTTGGGATGAATTTTCTATTTCCCATCCACTCATCAAGATTTCTCTTGAGGAGGGCAAGTGAGGTGCTCTGCTTGACATGTATGGGAAGTCTATTCCATAGCATGGGCAACCTCTGGGTTATGAACCTGTCCCTCCAGCATGTTCGGTTGATTGTGGCAATGAGGTTGAGGTCTCGGGAGCGTGTGGTCTGGAGAGATTGTGATTTCTTTAGATGTAGCATTTCTAACAGAGCTGGGTCAGACATGGCTTTGTAAGTGAAGCAGAGATCCCCTCTAGGTACGCGATATGAGACAGAGAATAGTTGGAGTTTTTTTTAGTCTGTCCATATAGGACAAATGTTTAAGGCCTAGGATCCTCTTTGTGAGGTACTTTTGCAGCCTCTCTAGTTGTTGCAGATGTTTAGTGAGGTACATGCCAAATGGGGCATTGTACTCAATGATTGGTCTAATGACAGAAGAGTAGAGGGAAACAATAACCTCTTTCTTCCTGGTTGCAAAACCCTTAGTAATGAGATGTGCCACATAGAAGGACTTTCTGACCACAGTGGCAATGTGGTGATCAAAAGAAAGGTTGCTGTCAACCTGTGTTCCCAGATCTCTTATAATGCCTTCTGTGTTCAGTAGACTACCATCAATGTGGTAATTCATGGGAACCGGGTTTTTCCCAAAGGGGATGACGACACATTTTTTGGCATTGAGCTTAAGGCCATGGTTCTGACACCAATCATTGGTCTCAGTGAGGCCTTTCTGTAGGATGTCAGCATCTCTCCTGGAGTTAACAATAGCTCCCAACTTGCAATCGTCTGCGAACTTTGTCAGCCAGAGTCCCTTCGTGTGGGCCTGAACTTCAGAGAAGTAGATACCAAACAGGAGAGGACCCAGGACCGAACCCTGTGGAACTCCACATGTGACTGGTCAGCAGTCTAACTTACAGTCAGCTACTTTCACACTGTGAGATCTTCCTCTGAGGCAGTTTGCAACCCACCTAGTGATACAGGGGTTGATGTCTAGCTTAGTGAGTTTTTCTATGATTCCTGAGTGGGCAATGGTATCAAAGGCCTTGACAGATCAAGGTAGGCTGTATGAACCACCTTGCCTTCATCCACAGCTCTGATGACTGAGTCAAAGAAGTCGACCAAGTTGAGCAGGCATGATCTACCCTTCACAAAACCAAACTGTGTGGGAACCAGAGTTTGGAAATTCCCTATATCCTTGTTTATTAGGTCCATGCTGATGCATTCCATAGCTTTGCATATCAGACTCATCAGGCTAGTGGGGCGATAGTTCTCAGGGTCTGTAGTTGCTCCTCCTTTGTGGAGAGGGATGACTGTAGCAGTATGCCATTTGGTAGGGACAAAGCCTGAGATGAGGCTGTGATTGAACAGGGTACACAGGTGAGATGCCAGTTCACTCTGTAGTTCATGTAGAACATAGCCAGGGATATTGTCAGGTCCGATAGAAGCTGTATTCTTGGCCTTGAACTATGCTGTTTTAACCTGTGCAGCAGTAATACTGGGTGCCTAGTAATCTACTGGTATTGTGACTGGTCCCTTGGGAGGGAGAGGGGTAAAGTTGGCACTGAATCTGTCGGCCAGTATATTGGCAATATCTGTTGGCTCGGTATAGGAGGTGCATTGTGCAGTAGCTCAGAGCAAATCTGGGTATTGCCGTTAAGATTCTTTACATAACTATAGAAGGCCTTGTGGTTTTCTTTACTATCTGCTGCAATTCTGTTTTCATAGCTAGATTTAGAGGATTTGATGAGGGATCTCAACTTTTTGTTGAGGCTGATAAGGGAGTTTTTCCAGTCTTGGGACTTCACCTTATTCCGCATCAGTTTCCTCCTTCTGTTGTAGAGTTTGTTTATGGCAGGGGACCACCAGATTGGCTTCCTTTTTTTGGAGGAGAGCGTCTTGGTTCTGTTGGGTATGGCGAGATCCATGCATTTGTGTACGTGTTGATACAGTGCATTGGTGTATGATTCGGTGGTCATGCAACTGATCTCCATTTGCATGGGTGCTGTGAAATTAACCACCTCTGTTTTTAGGAGCCCACAGTTAACTTTGGAGAAGTTTTTCATGGTGGTTACTTTTGCGGGTGTGGTGGGAGGGATGTGGATTTCCAAGGTGATTAGTTTGTGGTCAGATCTAACCAGGGAGGAGTTGACTATTGGTGTAGAGCAATGGTCGCCCATGTTAGTAATAACCAGGTCAAGGATGTTGCTACTTCTAGTGGGGATCAGAATGAGCTGGGCCAGGGCATTGGAATTAATGAATTCCAGGAAACATTGGGCAAGTGTATTGGTACATGAGTAGTTTTCCCAGTTAATGGAGGGGTAGTTGAAGTCACCTAGTATGAGAGTGTTAGGCTGGACCCTAATATTCTCCAGGGTGCTTAGGAACATGGAGTATGAGTCTTGTCATACTATATATGTCTCTTTGTGTGTGTGTGTGTGTGTGTGTGTGTGTGTGTGTGTGTGTGTGTGTGTGTGTGTGTGTGTGTGTGTGTGTGTGTGTGTGTGTGTGTGTGTGTGTGTGTGTGTGTGTGTGTGTGTGTGTGTGTGTGTGTGTTTATATATAGATAGCTATATAGATAGATAGATAGATATAAAACAATTACAAAGTCTTTGTGAAATAGTCCGTGCACTCTAAGGACCTCTAACTAAGTTGGCCACTGTCCCCTTTTGATTGACCAGTAAACTATACTGCATATGCTAGTTGTTTAGTGTCAGGAAATGACAGACAACCTGTTTTACTTTCATCTCTTTGTTAATTGCATTCTTTTGGCTATAAACTGATTGCTCTCATTTGTAAATTGACCTGAACAATGCTATAACATAGTTGCTAAATTTGCAGCACATACCCTTTTCAGAACCTATCACTGTATAGCACTGAAAATCCAAAATTGGTTACAGCTGCCATATTAACTAACATAAACACAACTTCTCACCACCTATACAATTATCCAGCCTCCATCTGCCTGTCCAGCACTAGAACTATGTTCCTAGCCAGTCATTGTGATCCAGTGATCAAAAACTCCTGTCTGTCTACAAAACTAACAAATCTGATGGGCATTGTCTGTACTCATACAAGGTTACTAAGGCCTGAAACTCCTTACCTGTATTCATCAGGTCAATACCCTCCCATCTTTCAAACCCACTCTGAAAGACTTCCTAGCTAAAATCTGTCTCTGTTCTTGCTCAAAACCAGTGTAAACTATATCCCTAAATGTGAATATGTACCTTTTCATTCCTTATACCTCCTTACTCTCCCTACTTCACTTATTTCCTTACTGCTATCTAATTCTTTTCCATGACTTTCTCTCTAAATATACCATAAACCTGTTTTTCCCCTCATTTCATATTCCAATTCCTACTTGTATTAGACTAACTTACCTTTAATTTCTCTACCAACTGTCTAAAAGTTCTCTAGATATTAAATGATTGTCATAGACCTTGTATCGATTCTTAGCCAATGTTTTTAGATTATGTCTAATTTGTTATAATTATTTAAACTGCAGATGTTTTTGTTTTATTTTTGAAGACTGTAAAATTATTATTCTTAAAATGTTTTGTAATAATTTGGAGCTTTTCTCCCCAGGCCTCTGCTGAAAATGGGCTTCTACCCAGTTGGACTTTCCCGGTAATCAAATGCCAATAAATAAATAAATAACTAGATTACATTAGCTAACGTTGAGCAGCACAAATGTTGACATCATGTATATCAGTAACAACCCAGTGACTAACAACTCACCAAATCAGCCAACTGGGGTTTAGCATGGGTGCTACAGGGTGGCAGATAGGTGTTTCACACTATTGTAGTGGTCAATGAAAAGCTATATAAATCCTGTGTCAACTTTTATGTCGTTCTAAAATACAAATCGAGATACATATATATATATATATATATATATATATATATATATATATATATATATATATATATATATTTGTTGCTAGCTGTTTAAGATAGGTTTAGTACATACTTCACTCTGAGTAATAGAGCCTGTAATATAAATCCAGTTTTGACTGACTGGTTGATTGAATGCAGTTTCTCACTGTCATTTCACTTATTATTTCTGTGCACATGTCTGTGAAATGCTTGTGCAGTCATTAGTATTATGCTGGCATGTGGTTCATGCACAGCTGTACCATATCACATGACCTTATGAAATTGTTGATTTCGGTAATTAACTAACAGAGCAGGCTCATTTGGCATGCATTGCTTGAAACTATCTCTTCAGCTGTTAAACTTATTTATACTCTCACACTGTGGCAAAGGACTTTGGTACCTCACTGTGGAAGTACAATTATTTATTTATTTGTTTATTTTCAGCACATCCCAGCAGTCATTTTCAGTGCTTTTTTCCATAATGACCCGGGGTCCATAGTATAATAGTTGTAAGTGGGTAAATGTGAGCTGCATGTCAAAGAAATATCCATCATTTGCATCAAGTAAATGATGGGGGATGTTATATAATTCTGAAGTGTGCAATATCAGAACTGGTGTCATTCCAGGGAGAAACAGAGTGCGTTAGCATGAGAGACAATGAGCAACAGGCCCATCTGTTTCACTGGGGATAGGTTGCATCTCTCTCCTCTGGGCTTCCACACATTAGTCAAGACTTTTTCTAGCCCCATAATCCCTTTTTTAGGCAAGGTCCTTCTCTTGAATATTCAAACCTAGCAAATTCTAATCTAGCCTTTGTTAAGGTGGTACTGCTCACTGTTATCAGTTTGAAAAAAAAAAATACTTGATTGTAAGACCTTCCTGACATGCAACACATATACATTTTACTTATTTATTTATTATTTCAGTGTACTGGTAGAACATAACTCCATACCAGGGTAGTATAACTATCACTTATTCAGACTGTCTTAGAGTGATGGATGAATATCCGGATTTACTCAGTCTTCCGTTGCCTTACACCAAATTTCTTATGACCCCATTTTGGAGCACCTGTATATCTTGATCGAGCTAAATAAATCCAATCGCCATATTACTGCCAACTATAGCTCTCCCTCAGTCTTCTGATGACTGTGATAACTATGTCAGCAAGTTAAACTCTATCCATATTAATCCCAGTACATTAATCTTGGGTGGCTTTTACTCCCTAGCCATTAACTGGAAATTGTATACAACAAATAATAAATATGTTCTCCCATTTCTCAGTTTTATAAGTACTAACTCTCTGATTGAAATAGGCCCATTCCCTGCCCCCCCTAGAGATGACAGCATACGTGACAACATCCTTTCAAGTGTCACCTCTGCATGCATCCTTGCTAATGTCATTCCTTCCTTAATCAAATCTGTCCATCAAATTGTCACTTTCCCCCTCAGAATGAGTACTGCTCTGCCTAATAACTCTACCATATACAAAGATTTCTCCAAAGCCAATGTAATAATACTGTATGAGGGCTTGAAGAAATTCAGAAGCACCTCCCCTGCTGATGTTGTCGCTAAGCTTGTTACATACACCTGTGACTTATAAGTCCATCAAAACCAGTGTACAGCAAACTCCATTCACATTTACCCTACGTATAATGGGCAATTTAAAAATAAAACCCTATGATGGAACTCACAGATAAGCAAATTCTATAATAAGAGGGGAAAAAAAAACTTGCTTCATATCACACATTCCCTGTTTCCCACTACAAGAAGGTACATAGGCAGGCCAGCAAAGAGTTCAAGCACACCATTTGAAAGACTAAGACAGGATATTCACCTAAACTAGCCACCGATTCCAAAAATAACCCTTTTAACTGTATTAGGAATATTAAAACTAACTCCCAGCACTGAACTGAGCTCAGGTTTAATAGTACTATTCTAATCCCAAAGCCATAGCCAGTGCCCTACTGGACAAACTCAGTTCCAACTTCATCCCTCCCACTCACATATGTGATTCCTCTAATAAATTCTACTTCCCACAAAATCAGTATCGACCAGAACCTAGAAGCTCTATCCAAAACCAAAACAAGAGATGCATGGGTCCAAGCAATACACGAGGATGCCCCTAGTAAGTACAAAGTACAACTTTGCTGAACTCCTCCTAAGCCTGCTCAGCCATAGTCTTACCACAGGGTAATTAACCTGATGGCTGGACAAGGGCCATCATGGTACAACTCCACAAGGGTGACTCCACTACAGACCTCTGTCTCATACCATCTCCTATGTGGTAACCTGTGTCTCACTTTTCAGGCTATGAAGGTCCTGTCCTTGTAGACCTTCTCCACCAAAGAAATACTGGTAATATTAAATACACTCCAAATACTTCCACCTTCATTGCAACATAAACAAAATATCTTGGAGAGATAGGTGCCTTACTCAAAGAACCCCATACCTATGGAATAAATCTTTGCATGTCAAACAATATAACACAATAGCATTGTTCAAGTTCTAGGTTCACAGTTGGGTGGTATATACAAATATGTTTGTGGAGAGTAATAAGTATGGCCATCATTCAGAGGGGTGGCAAATTCACCCACTAATAAACTCTCTGATTTGCATGGCTAGGCTCATCTCTATAGGGTTACCCAGCCTGCCTAGTAGAGATACAGCTACGGTGTGGCCTAGACACAAGTTGTGATCTTCAGTACCAGCATTCAGTTTCTGAATGGCGATACTGCATTTTCAGTCAGGGGCATTTTCAGTCAGGGCTGAAGCACTCACCACATGTAGCATTTAACAGTAGCAAACTGCTTGTTACATTTGTCTCAAGTAGTTTGCTACAATCTAAAGGTACAATGATGACCTTTTATTGGGTCCTCAAGTATGAGAGGACCTTCTTTTTCTTTTTTCACTTCAACTTAAAGTTTGGGGGTGTACCAGATTGGGGAATGGTACAGCGCATCAGAATCAATAGCGATGGCTCTGCTGCTAATGAGCAACTTTCCTGGCATAAGATTGTCAGTGACTTAATGAAGGATATTTATTTTTCTCTCATCTAGTATAAGAATTGTGGGCTCGAGTTGATGAGGGATAATGGATAAATAAATCTTAAAGGAGGAAATGATTAAGAATTAAGATGGCAGGAGTGGTTTGTGGTACTAGGATCACACCACTCATCCTTTTAGCACAAGAAATCTGGACAAAGCCAAAAATAATGGGGGGAACAATGTCTCAAAAATAGGGATAGACATTAAATATTGCTCTTATAAACTTAGAAAGTTACCAGACTACCAGGTTTTGTGTTATCATGCATTTTCTGATGGATATGAAGTCTAAAACTTAAATGGCTGCTCTTATTTAGTGATTTCAGTAATCTACAATTTGACAGAAAAGAAGAAATTGTAAAAGGAACATAACAAATTTTTGAGGCAAAAATCTGGACATTCAGTGAAAATCTGGACAGTTGAGAAGTATGTTGAACTGCAGCACTCCACCTCAAAAAATGATTACACGTTTTTTACGTTTTGGTTTTTAACTTGTGACAAATAATTGACTTTCTTATTCAGAGGCTTGTAACTTGTGCAGCTGCATACTCTCCACATGCTCATTTCCAGTTTCTGTTTAAAAAAGTCAGGTAATTCGATTTTTTTAACAGCCCAGTATTTATGTGTATCCTCCCATAGTGAATAAGACAATTACACCTTATTGCCCACCTCCCTGCCATTTTAGGAATATACATTGCATTTCTTTGAGGGTTGGTGGGACGGGTGAGCAAAAGTTTCCCTTTGGTTGAGGCTCTGTCACATGACTAGTCCTTGAGATGGTATACAAAGCATTAAGCCGATGCTTCCCATTTGATCAGGCTGTTTCAGGGGGCTGGTGCCTGAAGCAGCCTGAGAGATATCAAAACTGACCGAAAAGAATGCTGCACTTTTTGTACTTACATTTGGACAGATGCAAGCACTGGGATTAAAAAAGAAATATGTTTCTTAATTAAATAAGTTATCATTATTATTATTATTATTATTATGCATGATTACTCTCCACAACTGGAAACAGATAAACCAGATATAACTATCTGTTGAGTGGGATCCGACCATAACAGGGCTCTCAAAAGTGTGTAACACCCAGTAAGCACTGTTACATAGGTTCATAGGTAGGTACTAGGCTATCGGTCAAAGGGCTGATGTAAGCCCAGCCAACAAGGTTCCCTGGCTTACGCCTCCCAAGAAAGTTATTTTCCTGTGCCACTGTCGAGCAGAGACACAGAAGTGATCTCCGGGGTGTATTTCCTATTTCCCATCCACTCATCAAGATTTTTCTTGAAGAGTGCTAATGAAGAACTTTGCTTGACATAGATGGGTAGCCTGTTCCAGAGTATGGGAAGTCTCTGGGACAGGAATCTATCCCTCCAGCATGTCCTATTTATTGTGGTGACAAGGTTTAGGTCCCTAGACCGGACGTGTAGCTCGGAGGGATTGGGATTTCTTTAGGTGTAGCATGTCCAACAGCTCTGGGTTTGACATAGCTTTATATGTTAGGCAGAGATCACCTCAGAGTAGGTGATATGCTATGGAGTAAAGCTGGAGCTTTTTGAAATGGTCAGTGTAGGGCATTTGTTTGAGGCCAGTAATCCTCTTTGTGAGGTACTTCTGTGGCCTTTCCAGCTGCTGCAGGTGTCTTGTGAAGTACATTCCAAAAGGGGCGTTGTACTCTATAATGGGTCTAATGAGTGTCGAGTAGAGAGGAACAATTACCTCTTTTTTCCTGGATGAGAACCCTTTTATGATGAGGTGTGCCACGTAGAAGGACTTCCTGACTACTGTGGCAATGTGACTATCAAAGGAGAGACTACTGTCCACCTGGGTCCCAAGGTCTCTTATCACACATTCGGTGTTAAGTAGATTGCTGCCTATGTGGTATTTTATGGGTACAGAGTTTTTTACCAAAGGGGATGACACTGCACTTTTTGGCATTGAGCTTGAGGCCATGGCTCTGACACCAGGCATCTGTCTCAGCGAGGCCCTTCTGTAGGATGTCCACATCATCTGGGGACTTAACTATGGCTCTTAGTTTGCAGTCATCTGCAAACTTCATTAGCCAAAGGCCTTCTGTGTTAGCCTGTACTTCAGAGAAGTAGATACCAAACAGGAGAGGTCCCAGGAAGGAACTCTGTGGTACTCCACTTCTCACTGCTTTGAGGTCAGATTTGGAGTCTGCAACTTTTACAGTGTGGGTTCTGTCAGTGAGCCAGTTGGAAACCCATCTTGTGATGTAGGGATTTATACCTAGTTTAGTGAGTTTAGCTATAATTCCAGAATGGGGGATGGTGTCGAAAGCCTTGGCGAGGTCACAATAGGCTGTGTGAACCACCTTACCTCATCTACGGCTTTGGTGACTGCCTCAAAGAGATCGATCAGGTTCAGGAGGCATGATCTGCCTTTCACAAACCTGAACTGGGTGGGATCCAGAGTATAGAGGTTACCAATGTGTTTGTTAATGAGTTCCATGATGATACGTTCCATGGCCTTGCAGACCAGGCTCATCAGGCTAATAGGTCGATAGTTCCCGGGATCAGTGGTGACTCCCCCTTTGTGAAGTGGGATAACTGTTGCTGTGCGCCATTCAGTGGGCACAAAGCCTGATGCGAGGCTATTATTGAACATGGTGCTTAAGTGGGCAGCCAGTTTGTTCTAAAGTTCACGTAAAACGCAGCCTGGGATGTTGTCCTGTCCCATGGATGCTGTGTTTTTGGCTTTAGAGAGTGCAGCTTTTACCTGCGTAGTTGTGATTACAGGGACTCTGCATTCTTCCTGTATAGGTATGGGCCCTTTAGGTGGTGAGGGGGCGGTAAAGTTAGCACTGAACCTATCTGCCAGGATGTTGGCAATATCAGTTGGTTCTGTAATTCTCGTGCCGTTGTGCTGTAACTCAGAGCAGATCTGGGTGTTGCCACCGAGATTCTTGACATAGCTATAGAATGCTTTGTGATTGTCCTTAGAATTAGTGGTGATTTTGTTTTTGTAGCTAGCTTTGGAGGATCTTATAAGGGATCTCAGCTTCTTACTGAGGCTGACAGTTTCTTCCTTCTGTTGTACAGTTTGTTTGTGGCAGGGGACCACCAGATTGGCTTCCTTTTTTTGGAGGATAGTGTCTTGGCTCTGTTTGGGATAGCACGATCCACACACTCATTTAAGTGCTTATAGAATGAATTTGTGTAGGATTCAGCAATCATAACTGTATTGTCCATCTGCATGGGTGTCATGAAGTTCACCACTTCTGTCTTAAGAAGCATGAAGTTGGCTTTGGAGAAATTTTTTACCGTGGTTTCCTTAATGGGGGTGGGGGCAGGATGTGGATATCAAGGGTGATTAGATTATGGTCAAATCGGACCAACGAGGAGTTGACTTCAGGTGTGGAACACCGGTCACTCATGTTGGTAATGACTAGGTCTAGGATATTGTTGCCCCTGGTGGGGGTGTGGATAAGTTGATCCAGGGCATTGGAGTTTATGAATTCCAGAAAGCGTTGAGCTAAGGAGTTGGTACATAAATAGTTTTCCCATTTAATGGTGGGGTAGTTGAAGTCACCCATTATTAGGGTGTTTGGTTGAACCTTAATATTTTCCAGTACATCAAGAAAAGAGGAGTGGAAATCCTGGGGCATGGTGGGGGATCTGTAGCAAGCTACAATTTGGATTGCAGTTTTGCCCAGAGTTAGTTGCACTGGGATAACCTCAGATACATTATGCTGAGCAACTAGCCTGGAGGTGTGGATATCCTTAATGAATATGGACACACCTTCGCCTTTGGTGTTTCGGTCCAGGTTACATGGCCAAAAAGTGTGGCATGAGTTATAGCCAGGTAGTGCAGGGGTGCTCTCTGGAGCCTTGAACCAGGTCTCATTCACTACACAGATATCGATGTTCTCCATTTAAAGGGGTGCCTCGAGTGAGTGCATTTTGAGATTTAGACTTCTAGCATTGAGTAGCATTACCCTCAGTTTTTGCTTGCCTGTTCCTGCTACAGTGGTGAATTTGTCATTTGAACCTTGCCTAAAAAAGGCACTATAGGGGCACCAAGAGCCTTGGCCAGTATCCTGAATCGCAGGGGCGACAGGTGCAGGCCATCTGTGGCAAAGCCTTGTGGTCTGTCGACCATATCATCCCAAGCAGACAGATACTGGATCCCCTTAGAATGACAGCAGAAGCTTAGCCAATTTTTGAAGTCAATCATTTTGTCCTTGTACTGCGGTATCATTCTGGGCAATGGCAGAATGCTACACAGGGCTAGGGTCATACCTGCCTCAACTACAAGATCGGAGAGCTCTTCCATGTCTCTTTTCATGTAGTCCAGGGAGGTATGTCTCAGGTCATTCACACCAACATGGACAATGACAGAGTCATATTTGTACTTGTTGTGGAGTGACCTGAGTGCGTGGGTTATGTGGTGGATCCTGGCACCTGACAGGCAGCTGACAGTAACCTTCTCCTTGTTTAGCCTGGTGAGTGGGACATCAGTGTGCCTGGCTATAGAGTCACCTATGACTAGTGTGTTGGGTACGTTGTTTTGCCTTATTGACTGTGGTTGAGTGGCACACTGAGTCTGTGGGCTATGTCATTTGGGTTGTGTTGGGAAATGGAGGTTGCTTGCGTTTCTGCTTTGGGGGTCTCTGTTGCTTAGACAGATTATTATTGAGAGCCTCCGTGAGTGTTTTTGTGTTACTATGTGCGGAGTTTGGTGGTGTAGATTTAATGAGACTATGTGATGAGTGTGGTGTGGTGCAAATGTTTACCTTCTCCTCATGACTGTTAAGTTCAGTCTTGGTTGGAGAGAACTTTACCTCCAGTTTGGCTAGATAAGTGCATCTCTCACAGGTTGTAGTGCTGCGTGGTAGGAGGAGAGGGTTGTCTGTGTACATGAGGCAATTTCTACATTGCCTCAAGATGCCCAGATTCATCAGATAGACAGGAGAGAACACTGGGAGCTGACCCTTGGACATGCCTGAATAAAAACTATTTTCCTCTAGATAAGTGAGGAAAGTGAGTACAAGAGCTGTTTTTCTCTAAGCAAGTGAGAAAAGTAAGTACAAAAACTGTTTTCCTCTAGGTAATGAGGAAGGTTGAGTGCTATAGTAATTAGTAGCTTATTTAGTGCTTATAAGTTCTGAACAAGTGCTGACCATGAATAAACAAATTTAAGTGCTAAAACTAAGAGTCTGTATCTGCACTAGATGAGTTGCAGGACAGAAACAAGTGCAAATGCAGGCTTTCAAATCAGAAAGTTGAGAGAGATGGAAGAGATTGCCCAAACGGCTAATAACTACAATTTCTGGGCCAGAACCACTCCTTATGTGGTAGACAGGTTACCTAGTGCTTACCACTCCCACTGATAAGTTAGAAGGCTTCCCTCCAGCACAGAAATGCTTGGGGGGCTCAGAATAGTCCTGGATACAGCAAATCTGTATCTGGAACACTAGTTAAGGAAAGGTAGGAAAAAGGCTTACAGTTTTTTTTTTTTTTTTTTTTTTTTTACAGAAAAGTAGGTAAAACAGTAGTAAAAACAATTCACATGCAGTGCAAGCTAGCACACTTGAGTATGTAGCAATATTAGACCAAACACAGTTTAAAAAATGCAATTAAATTAAAAAGGACTAAAAGCAAGTGCAGAAAGAGTTTATTAGGTAGAATGTGGTAAAGAGATGGGACTGGAGGAGTGACCCAGATCAAATCTACAGTTGGGCGGGCAACAGCAAAAGCCACCAAATTTAAACTACAAGCCAGAAATAGGGAAGGTGGGTGGGACAAAACAGTTTCAACAGAGATCTAAGCAACAATTAACAGTACAAACTCTAAAACCAAAAAATATACTCAGCTCTGTATATTTGCAGATAGATTTGAAAGCAGTCTCTCAGAACAGGGAGACAACAGTTTCAACAGAGATCTAAGCAACAATTAACAGTAAAAACTCTAAAACCAAAAAAAGTATACTAAGCTCTGTAGATTTACAGTCAAGTATAAGGGAAGGGATGTTCATTCACTCTCAGTGGTCCCTGAATATGTTTCCTCCTATGTACGCAGACGTTTATAGACATCAGTCTGTAAGTTATGTATTTAAATTAGAGTAGTGCTTAAAAAACTGTCCCTGATTTTCTTCCTCACTTGCTGTCTATGTGACATTACTCACTAAGTACTTTATTCATTTTCATAGCCAGTAAAACACGCAGCTTTTTCTTTTTTTTTGTAATGCATAGTGCATGGAATACATTAAACTCCATGCACTACAAAGAGTTATGATCGGGTCTCACTGATCATAACCTGTTATTATGTGCTCTCAACATGGATGTCAAGATTGCCTTTTGAAATTTAATCTCGAGGTGAATTTCTTGGCATCCATGTCTCAAACACATAATAACGTGGTTATAATAAGAGACACAATCACAGCCCTCAACAGTATTATTATTATTATTATTATTATTATGTAATATACTGCCTTGTATGACTGTGATCTTACCCCTTGACCTTGTTCACTTGCTTGCTACTGCCAGTCAGCATGTAGTAGGTCTGCATTTGTTTTTCTTCCATTTAACTAAGTTTGGTAACTTGAGTGACAGCTGCCAAATACAAGTAATACAACATCTTGTGCTCCTACCAGATAAATTGATGACATAATAGTTCAATAAAAACAAGATCAATTTCTCTTGGGAAATATTGGAAAAAGTCAGCAAATGCATCTTCTTCTGATGCTTTTTAACGATACCAGGGTCAGATCTAAAGCAAGTTCATTTTTTCTCATTCTCATATAACATACATTTATTTAGGTTAGAGCACTGATCCACATGGACTTCTTACAGACTCACCCAGAGAACACTGCCTGGTTAAGTGGCTTACACAGATCCACACAACAGGCAAATGGAGGTTAAGGGAATCAAACACTAGACTACTGAAAAGAATTCATTAGCAACTTATTGCCTTAATTCTCAGTGCTAACTCTGAAATATGTTTATGCTTTGGTGTGATATGTGAGCACTGGAGAAACATGCTTTCAGATTACATAGACAAGGCTCTACCAAAGCCATTTCTCACAGAATCAACTATAACTGTACAAATCAGGCCATGATCAATGATGGAATAGTGAGACTGTATTCTTGTATGGTGAACATGTAAACCTTGGTAAGTTATAGAATTCAAAACAGAATTTTGGTTACACACGACAGACATTCAGTACTTTAATGTCATCTTATTTTAATTCCTTATAGAAACAAGAAATGGAATTTATAATTACAAATATTTATTCTGCCCAGCTTTCCTGCTGACCCTTGAAACAGCAGTTTCAAGGATCTTAGTTCTGAAAAGATAAAAATGAAATCCCAAAAACAGTCTCTCTAATCAGAAAAAAATGACTGCATGCAGTGTAACAACTCAGATAATCATTGCAGCTTCCCTGTCACTGATTATTTCAGTAAAACTATAATCGTTTCCATTTCAATCCAGTTAGCCCCATCCCTTCAGTTTCTTCCAGCAGCCCTCACCCCTTGGTCTGAAGTGACCAGCTGCAGCCCTCACCCCTTGGTCTGAAGTGACGATTTGCAGCCCTCACACCTTGGTCTGAAGTGACCAGCTGCCAGTCTGAGATCTATTAAGATATTGTACAATAAGGTAAATTGAATGTACACTGGACAGTTGAATATATCGTTTGTTATGTATATTCATTTTGTAAATACATTTTTGCATGTTGTCTGTGTCCAGCTTAGTGTTAGGAAGTTCAGGGTAGAGGGCACTACAGCAGCATGAATGAAGGTAGACAGATCCGCTTGAGGTATCAGGTGTTCGAACCTAGAATAATTCCAGAGGTGACAGTAAAATGACTTTACTGTGACTGACACCTGGTCCTTAAATGCCAAACAGTTATTGAGGATGCTTCCAAGTTCATGTACCTTTGACAGTGGTGTGACCAGTACTACTATAGGGTACAGAAGCCTGGGCAGTGAAGGCAGAGCAGATGAGGAAGCTGGAGTTGATGGAAATGAAGTGCCTGAGACAGGTGATAGAATGGACACTGTGGGACAGACAAAGAAATGAGGACATAAGAGCAGAAGCCAAAGTAGCTCCAATTGCAGAAAATATCAAAGAGAACAGATTATGGTGATTCAGGCACATGTGCACAAAAGCAGAAGACAATCTGGTGAAGAAGATTTGGGAAAGACAGGAAGAAGGTAAGAGGAAATGAGGACATCCAGGAAAGAGGCGGCTGAATTATGTGAGAGAAGACCTGCAACAATCAGGCATGCGTGTAGAAGAAGGCAGAAGTGTGGCATTGAATTGAGAGATGGTGACAGTTAACACGACACTCTGATTCCATGTAGAAAATGGGAAAAAAGGTGGGTTGATGATGATGATATACCTTTGACACAATCTCAGATTTACTGATACCATACAAAATAAATAGTGGAAGTAAGAAAGATGCAAAATCCTTCAAAGTGGTATGTACAGCCTCAGTCTTGAATGCATTGAGGTTTATACACATATCAGACAATCAAAGCAAATTCCTTCCAAGTCATCCACATGGGAATGTATACTCACTCTATGTTCCTGAGAGATGAGAGGTGAAGCAGCATGTCATTAGCATAGGAATGGTATGTGAACTCCCTTCCTACAATGAGAGCTCCTAGGGACAGTGTAAGTGTAGCAAAAAGCAGTGAAACCCAGGATCAAGCCTACAAAACAAAGGTTAGGAATATGAGATGTATGAGCCCAAAACCTCCCTTCTCAGAATGGCCTGAGCTATAGGAGGTAAATGAATCAAAGCCCATTAGAAGAGAAACCACAATCAGAATGCAAGTGTTTGACTGCTGTACATGATGAATACTATTAAATGCTGTAGAAAGGTTAGTCAGGACAAGGATAGAACACAAATGCTGATCTCCAGCTATAAGGAGATTATTTATGGCCCTATTAAAAGCAGTTCTATTTATGACCCTATTAAAAGCAGTCATAGTGCTGTACTGAAAATGAAAAGCAGCCTGGTAAGGGTTCATGAGCCCATCTAGTGTACACTCCCATGTGGATTATTTGTAAGACCTGGAGTAACAGGCCTGATCTGTATTACTGGAAACGAGTGATAGCTTCTTGAGTATTAATGCAACTAATGCCTCATTAGTAAAGGATAGAAAACATCAGTAAATAAAAGAAATTGAAGTTTTTTTCACTAAAGGGAACTTATCTGCCCAGCAAAGGAAATCGCAAGCCAACCATCGATCCTTGAAAGCTTCAGAGGAGTGTAAGCTTCAATGCCAGGAAAGTTCTGAAGAGCTTCATGCCCATATCTGTCTTTAAGTCAGCTCACCTCAAGCTGCTTCTCAGTTTGGGAGCATGGAAGGTGCCCTGACTCTTTGGAAGCTGGACAGTTATATCCTTGGCAGGATATAGCTCATATAGCTAAGGCTACTGCAGCAGTGATTGTTTGGATATCTACTGTTATGGTACGTTCTCCTTACACAACTGTCCTTTAATCTGAGTCAGACCTGTTATTCTAGAACCCTGCATTCTTCCAATGATGTTCCAGCCTACAGCCTTATTATCATAAGGAGTGCAGTTCAAAGCTGATCCATGGCTAATACCTTAAGCAAGACTAGACCCATGTGACATAATGGTTCTCTGTACAATCTGTACAACACAGTATCAAAGCAGCCCTTTTCAATCTGTGCTACCTGGCAGGCTGGTGCCTAGATATCTGGTACTGGCATTCATATCCTTTCATTTATTTAGAGTAACATAATTGTAATGAACAGTATAACTTCAAAAGTAATTCAAACTTTACATAACTTAACAACTATTAATTCAATTATTGTAATGTTTATGGTCATGTGAACAGCTCGGGGGAGGAGGTAACATATACAATTCTCTGCAACAAATGTCCATAAGGTGCATTTCTCCTTGGTTGTCTGATTCACTGGTGGGCCTTGCAAGCACAGTTCCTTAGCTGATAATTCATTCATAAGAGCAGCTAAGTCACTACAGCCTGGAGTAATTGTGGACTTGCACTTTTTAGTGATACATTTTAGCTACCAGCAGAAGCCCTTTAATTAAATTTATTGAAGAAAGAGGTAGAGTGGCTTGATGCATACAGCCCAGTAAAAATTCATATAGACTTCCATTTTGAATGGTTCTACACTTTTTGCCATATACCTTCTAAAATGCCTACCTTTTTCTCCTTTTGCCCCTGCTCTTCTTTTTACTAGGTTCCTCATATAGTGCTTACTACCCAAATATGACAAAATGAGTCAGAGTTATTGGCTTTTATTTTTAAATACCCCAAGTCCCTAATTCCTCAACTAATTTAAATGCTTAGAAATCAATCATTTGAGCCTAAGTTTCTTTTTAGATAAATGCCATACTGAACCTCCTTAGGAGGTACCTGTCCCAAGAAATTAAAACTCACTTCGGTGAGGTCATACATAGGCAGGCAATAGCTTCAAACAACTACAGTACAAAGATACCTACATATGCCCTCTTGTTGCTATTATTATTATTATTATTATTATTATTATTATTATTACAGATGGTAATATATGTACACTAGACTGTAGTTCCCAGAATCCACTCTCTGGATCTAAAACGCTATAAATCTAGAGCATTACTAAGGTACGAAGAGACTGTTCATTTGTTATCTACCAATCCTAAATGTATGGGTTTGTTTCCTACAGTTCATAAATTATAGTCCCTTCAGTTCATAATTAATAATTAGCAAAGACTAACTAAACAAACTTCTGTTATTATTATTTGATGAAATAAATATCTATTTTACTAACCAAATCATGTAAGAATCTTATATTTCTATATGCAGACTGAGACAGTGTACAGTTTGTAGAATTGCCCATTTTTTCATCTCAATAGACTTCTTAATGCTTAATGTGATATTTATCTTAAATCCCAGTTTGTGTGACAAATTATAGAGAATCTTGCTACCCTGCTATATGCTAGATGTAATATTTGATATCCTTTTCATTTTTGTTTATGTTTATGAAGGCATAGCTAGTTCTATTTTAGTAGTCAGGGCCATTAACTGTTTGGCCCTAAAACAAAAACTAATGATTGTACTTATATCCTAAAAGAGAAAAACAAGGCAACATACTGAGGGTCTACTACTAGTGATCAAAACCAAACTACTGTAAAATATAGAATTTAATATCCTCAGAGACTGTCACACAAAAATAGTTGCGCAAATATACATAAGACCAAAACACATGTACTCACACAAAATTTTATTTTGTGCAACTGTAAACTTATTTGCTAGGCAAGCACCCTTGTGTCCCCAACCACACTCTCTTTCTTTATTACTCCCACTCCAAGGTCACTTCAGCTTACAGATGGAGTGGTCAGTTAAGACAAACAAAATACTTTCTTGGTCTTTCTCTGAGATGCTGCAGTCTCAGAATATAGATATCACTCCTGATTTAAGGCCACACCTATAACTACAACAAGCAGTGAGAAAAGAAGCAATCACAAATAATGAATCAAGCAAGTATGCTTCAAAAAATAAAATATGAGTAATTAAGAGATGCGCACCTAAAAATAAATCTGTTGATCACAATACAAAGACTTTGGAAACATTTAAATCACAGATTAATGTAAACACCACCAACCCAGTTTATGTATGAAATATACAATCTACAATTATAAAGTTAATCCAACAATAAACACGAAAAACATCTAATAAGCCCTTTAAAAGAAACAAATAAATGTTTTCTTACCTAGAATGTGACATGAATCTGTTTGTATTGCTTGCTCCCCAAATTTCTTAATTGCATCAAAATATGCATCTGCTGCCTTTGTAACAGCTGTCAGTTAAAGAAAAGTAAAGCCATTAGTAGTCGTTTCATACCGTAGTGGTCAGAGTAATTAGTAATTAAATGAGTTGCAGTCTGTTGGTATGTGTTTAAGTATCACTTACTGTAGTGGATATCAACAAGCCATCTAACCATGCCTGGAAACAAGCAACTATTCCTAGTGGGTTCATAAGTAGTTAGCAGTAAATCAGTTAATATCTGTCAGACTTCTGGGATGCATTTTGAAAACAGAAGAGGAAGAAATGAATGAGGGAACAATTTACAGTACACAACTAACACGTTGCTCTGATGATGCTGTTTAAAGGACTATAGCCTGACCTGATATATTTCTTACACTTTTGATGACAGTACTTAACCTGAAGTATAACCTGCCTACCAGGTATGTGGAACTTTAATTGAAAGGTTCTAGTAATAGCCTAGGAAGCAATAAATGAACTTCTCAAGAACTTCTTACCTTCTTACAGGCACATTTTTTTCCTGATGATACCAATGTCAAAAATGCTTTCCTAGGATATATTACCAAAAAACATTTCTATCTACTTTTGACAAGCTGGATGTGCTGACCGGCACACACACACTTAAACATATTTACTGCCTTGCAGAAAGGAGGTCAATGACAACTATTGTTTTCCTTCTGTAATATGGCCACAGGAAGAATTGCATTGCTCCCTACACATATCTCAATTGGATGATGTAGAACTTCAGAGCAATATACCATCAGGGAGGACAACATGGAATTTTGACATACTGCTTTCCTTTTCTGGTTTGTTGAATCTGCAGTGACTTGGGGGCTCATTCATTCTCAGGGACCACTCAAGGGACCGTCTGCTTTCAGCATTACTCGGATCATTTTTTCTGAAAGGAACCACTCCCTCAAGAGACACTGGAGTTAAGATTCATCCACCCACTCTACCAGATAAAGCCCAGTTGAATATCCCCTTTAGGTAGATGCCAGTCGCCCATAACAGCCAAGAAGACAGGGAGCACTCTGGCATGGGCCACAGCCAGTCTTCTACGTAGTCCTCTTCCCATAGATCTTCAGTGTTCTAATTTGTATTCAGAACTCAGGCTATCAGCATGATTCTATGAAGTGACAGTTGTACAGTAACTGCCAGTCAATCATTTTCCATGTTACATAAACACAGATAACTGTGTAATACTTCCTTTATGACCTAACAGCTCCTATCTCATGAAATGATAAGTGTTCAATCACAATTTGCTAAAAATACAACAACCCATAAATCAGAACCCCATAACAAAAAACACAGGCCCTCATGCATACTCTGTACAACATGGGAAGCACAGTTAGTGAAAATAGTTTGTGGATTAAATACAAGAATATAACACCTGAGCAAGAATTACTAATCACTCATAAGGCACAATTATGCAACATATATACAGCAGTTATGAGCAACAAGTTCCACGTGAATGTGAATTATGTACAACGAGGATGGGTGGACGCATCCTTGGTTCTATTTGCCACTGCATATGTGTTTTGATGCAGGACTCGGCTCTAGTGTTATTGCGCTGTTAACATCAGCTCTAGGTAATTTTGTTACATTGATTAAAGTTGATGTTACACCCTAACCCCGTGCAAAAAATATGAAATAGGTTAATGTTGATGATGATGATTCATAACACACAGTGCAGGCCTGTGAGTCTGTGACACATGAGTGCATAATAACACAGCTGATGCACTATGTATGACTAGAGTACTGCTGCACTGCTTTCAAATAGCCTATCTGCATATCCAAGTCACCATTAAACATAAGTCATGAGTATATCACACTAATCTTATTATGCATATATGCATATTGAACAGCATCTCTCATTACAGCCACTGCACACAGCAGCAGCAGCAATAATGACGCACACAGCACAAGTCTGCATAGGATATGTCAGGGGATACCCATTCAGGTTCCAATCACATACAGATGCATTACCATGTTCATGTCTAAGGCTATCTGCATACAGGATAGCATGTTTTTCTTGGATCTATGATGAAACAGTAATGGTAGGAATATTGCCTATCAATTACGGTGTCCCAGACTGCCATAATATGCATGTTGATCATCTGTTTTTACCTGGCTGTGGTTATCAGACATTCCTTCCTAACGTGTTTCACTGCAGTCATAGCTGCATAGTCCTCATGAAGTTTTCAGCCCTTATGTTTTCAGTACAAATCATCCAAAGATGAACTGAACATTTACAAGTTCCCCACTATCCATGAGAGACAAGGGTGCTAAACTAGGGGTGAATTTACAGTTACCCATGCATTCACCCCCTGCCCACCTTACTCACATGTTTTAACCCTAACTGTAACTCTACCCTAACCCTAATCCTATACATTGCATAACTAAAAACAGTTTCCCTAACAGCTTTACTGCCAAGATGACACATGATCCTGGTTTTGTAATTGTGATTTACTGATGTAGGGCTTTTTTTTAATGGGAAAGACGTATTCAATGTTTTGCAAGTCTCTTTTTTTCTACAATTTGTGATTTTCTTTCATGATATATATATATATATATATATATATATATATATATATTTACACACACACACACACACACACACACACACATATACATATATATTACACACACACACACACACACACACACACACACACACACACATATATATATATATATATATATATATATATATATATATTTACACACACACACACACACACACACACACACACACACACACACATATACATATATTACACACACACACACACACACACACACACACACATATATATATATATATATATATATATATATATATATATATAGGTCTCCTTCTGTTTGTCGAAAGTACATTTAATCGACAAACAGAAGACAGAGCCCACTACATTGAAAGTGCACTTTTGCGAAAGTCGATTTGCAGAATCGCGTAATAGTGGATGCAGGGGTGCTTGCCCCCCTGCATAAATGTGATCTAGTGTTTTATTTTTTATGGGGTTTTTTTAGGTTTTTTTTCGTTATTTTGTGTTTTGTGAAAGTGCATTTTCAATAAAGTACACTTTTGCGAAAGTGAGTTCGACAATTTACGTTTCGATGAAATGTAAGTTCGATGGATCAACATAGATCCATATATATATATATATATATATATATATATATATATATATACACACACACACACACACACACACACACACACACACCTTCAATGTATTGACTATGACATTCAGAGATAAATATGCTTTTGGCTTCTTCCTGACTTAAACATATGAATAATATACATAGTTCCAAACGTGTTAAGACCTTGTGACTACAATTTTACAATAATTGTATTAAATGGCAAAATTACAACTTTGTTCTGGAATGTATACTCCTGTCCTTCATGTCAGAAAAAAATTTCCTTGAACTAGCATAGGATCAGAACTGTATTAAACCGGAAAAGCTAGACAGAAGTTATATTTCACAGAAATGTGCACTTAATTGAAAGTTTTGTTGCATACCCAATAACTATTTCAGACCACACGCCAATAATAACTAAAATAAAAATGCAGGGTAATGAAATAAAAATGAGACACTGGCATACCTCTCAACCTCTTGGAGCAAGAAATCTGGACAAGGCCATCAATAATGGGGGGGACAAAGGCCCAAAAATAGGGACAATTTTTAAATACTGCTCATACAGACTTAAAAGGTGATTGAATACTGAGTTTTGCATTAGCATGGATTTGCTGAAGGATATGAAGTCTGAAATTCAAATAAAAGTCAGTAGATGTTCGAGGATTCCATTGCCAGCACCCTGACACCAGCATAGTCAACTGGCCCATCGCCCGCCGTAATTCTCAGGCTGACGCCGGGGACCCTCAGACTACACACCCACCCGCTGATATAAGAATGAGGAGGGTAGGATTGTCGGAATCCTAAACATCTCCATTTGGCGGCAAAAGTAAACCGTACTTATGTGAACCCCTAAACCATCTTTGCAGTCCTGATGTCCAAACTCGTGGGTAAAGCATCAAAGCAGGAGGCTGGCAAATCATAATGAAGTAGGAGCAAACATGCCTACAAAACAGCTGTGGCAAAAAACAAGTAGGATTAAGAGTACTGCAGTGAAAAATAGAATAGGTGAAAATGCACTGAGAACAAAACTGCTAGCTGCCAAGAGTATGCTTCCCAAGCTGTCACCCTCAGGAACCCCTGTTGAAGTGGCAGTGAAGTGGGTGGAATGAGCTGATGATGAGGCTGGAACTTCCCTTCTCCCTTGAATGGGAATAAAATGCAATGCAAAACCAAGCCACCTAGAAATAGTGAAAAATGACACAGGCTTGCCCTGTGAACTCAAAGAAAAAAAAAACAAACAACACAAACAACTGCTGAAAAGAAAAAGTTTGACTTTTAAAATAATAACGATGCAAAAAAGCAAAGAAACTAACATGTGTGTGTGCTTAATCCTTTCCCTTGAGGGTCTGCAGCTACAAAAAACGGTAAATGAATATTTGGTTAAGTGCACACTAGAAACCACAAATTTATAAACAGGCATAAAGTAAGGATGGAACCCTATCCTTATGGAAATCAACAAATAAATCAAACTGGCATAAGGCCTGCAAAGGGTGCACCCTTCTTACCCTTCTTAATCGCTGCAGAAAAAGCAGTCTCAGAAAAGCAGTATTTCAATTCAGCAGTAGCTGCAGGCTCCTAAAGGCAGTAGAGTAAGTTTTAAGAGTACAAATCAAAATTGAAGCAGGGCAGAGCCAATGCGGGGGTCTGTATATAGGGTCTTATATATTGGACCCTGCTTGAACAAAGCTGCTTGAAAAAAGAATGCACTTTCATAGTGAATCACAATGATAGCAGCATGAAATCACATGAATGTAAGGACAAAAGGACAGGACAAACCTTTGTTAATATTGGAGAGCCACACTCCAAGAAGGACACTCAAAATCCCCAAATCTTTGCTGTACTCCAAAAAAAAAAATCTCTTCCAAATTCAAGACAGTATCTTCAACTTGGTACTCTCCATAATCAAATCTCTTCTAGTCTGAGGAAGTGTTTAAAACTTGTTGAGGAAGTTGAGATATGCCAGGCTGTTAGACAGAGAGAATGAATGTTGACACTGAGCAGATGACCTTGACTTCTGACATTAGATGAGGAATCAGGAGATGAAGGCTAAGGGAGTAAGAACCAGGCAGACTCCGAGTCTTGGGAACAAATGAGCGCTGTAGTGGGTCTGGAGCTATTAAAATCATCTTTGGCCTGTCTTGAAATCTGTCTTTATCCTGGAAGAAGGGGACCTTTCCAAAAGGCATACAGAGGAAGGTGAGAGGAAGGACATGAACTTTTTTTCCACTTTCCAACTGAAAGACAGAGAAACCCCTTTGTGCAAATACTTTTGGCAGCTGGTGGTGGCAGCTCTGCCTTTTAGGATTACTTTGAAAGTTCCATGACACTGTCAGTTTCCAGAAATGACTAAGATCCAGTTTGATTCACATGAAGATCTGTTTGCACTGTTCCAATGAATTACATCTGCTATGAGTTCTTGTGTTCGTAAGCTGTTCTTGCCCTGGTTCTGCCTAACTGATGAAGAAGCTTTCCCAAAAATTCCTGTCCAATGCTTAGAGGATAAGAATGTGTTCCCATGCTTGTTGATGTCCCAGTTACGACAGTTGTGTTGTCTGTTAGAATCTGTACCTGCCCTGAAGAAAACCTGAAGAAAAGCCACACGTAAACTTGAAATGCATCTTCATGTTGATATGTGCATGCTGTAGTCTGGCCAAGAATGTGTCTTGTATCCACTGATCATTTAGATTGTATCCCCAAGTAATGTAGATGGCATCTCCAGAATGATCGAGCTCTCAATCGCCGGGGTCATAGTCTGTCCCTTGTTTAGGTACAGGCCTGAGCTGACTGTCCTCTGGACATTCAAGGCAAGGTGGCTATTTGAATGATTCCTCAGAAAACCTGGAGAAATGACAGTGTCCAATTTTTGAGATACCCATTTGAGCTTCTTGATATACAGTTTACACTGGGAGATACCTGAATACACTCCTCATATGCAGTTAATTGGAAAAGGACTGTGAACTCCTCATGCTTGACTGGATGATAGTTGATGGACAGTCAGGACAGACTGATAGTGATGTGAAGGGAAGGGGGTCATCTGTTGTTTGCTTGTGGTTTGAGTCTCACACCCAGAAAAGCACATGTCTTGAGAGGGTACTGCACTGGACTTTCATACGTACACAGAATACCTCTAGGCATCTTAGCACTGATATAACTTTAATACTTAGCTGTAATAGGTCTTCATCTCTTGACTGCTAATCAGTCTCTAGAGCAAGTAAGGAGTCTCGCCCAGGTAAGGAATTAGTAAGCTATCACTGGAAGCCTGAAGTAAGATATCTCTGGAGCCAGAACCTTAAGGAAAAGGGCAATGCAGTAGATAAGCTTCTTCAATTTGCAGCTTCAAGATAACAATACTTCCCCAGCTCAAGTTGAAAGAGATAATGAAGGTAAGCTTCAGCTAGGCACAACAATACCATTTCCTTGAGAGATCTCAGCAAGGCAAAAAGTAATCTTGTAACGGGCCAACATCTGCTGCTAACGGTGACATCTTGAAAGTTGAGGATCTTGGATACTAGCAGAGGTCTCCACGGTTCCCTTAAATCCTCAAGAACATTGTTGAATAAAACCTAGGCCCCTTTTCTGATACAGGGACTTTTTCTTTGGCCCTGGACTGAAGGAACAGGGAAACTTGCTCCTGAGCCTCTTTTCTTGTGGAGGAGGGAAGTTATGCATGCCTTGAGACTTTGCTTGTTGAGCCTTTTCTTTGTCTGTAACCGTGTGAAATGATATCCAACACCCATTGGTGATAAAGTATTGTAACCCCAATTTTCTGAGTAGAGACAGTGATCCTCCTTTTGGAGCCAATTGGAATCTGCTGGCAGCTGAAAATCTTGGTGAATGGGTCTGCGTGAAGAAAAAAGGACTGACCTGAAAACAGGTCATTAGGGCTCTGAGCAGGGTCACTGGACTGAAGTCTGCCTAAAAGAACCTTTGAGCGGCTGAAAAAGAACCCTTAGACCTCCTTGCCCCCACTAGAATCACCCACACCACCCCCTCCGTCTAGAGCAGTGAACAGGATTAAACTTCCCCTTTATGTGCACCCCCCTTAATCTTTAACAGTCTGCATAGACTTAGCTTGCACCTGCAAAAATCTTTAAACTTTTGCATAGACTTAGCTTTCTTCAACCTGCTTTTTTGTAACTTCCAAACCAAAAACAGAGCTCACAACATGCTCAGTAAATCCTCATCCTCCCAAACTAGCCTAACCTGATCAGCTAAATTCTCAGCCAGGCTCCAGGCCTGCTGGTGTACGAACTCAAATGCAGCAGCCACCCTCGAGGAGGCCCACTGCGCCGACACATGAACCACAAATCCAGCAAACTCTTACACTCAATACCTTCCGCCAAAAATCAAAACTCTTTACCCAATTGTAACCTTCCTTAAAAGCATCTGCCTTAGATTTCAATTGTGAAAGGAATAATTTGATACTTTTAATTCAGAAGTATACAATTTCTTTCAAGATCTATCCAAAGCCTGGAAGAACCTAACACTTTCTTTTGCCTCTTTTTAACCCTGCACTTGCCTTTACACCCTTAGGGCTTTTACACCCCAACCTGGCCTCCCTTTAGCCCTTGCTTAAAAGTTGGGTTTATGAGTCAAGCAACCTATAATACCTATCAGGCTTAACCTATAAGCACCCTATAATACCTATCAGCATTAACAGAGGCAAAGACATAGGTCAGGGGATCAGGAACACAGGAAAAAAAGCTAAACCACATTGCACACAGGAAAACAAAAAAAGGAGCTGCTTCCTTCTGGAGTCAGAGAAAATTCCCTAAGCCTTAAAGTGCCTCATGGAATCCAAAAGTCTCCAGAAAAATGAGAAACTCAGGTGAGAAAATCCTAGGAAAATGAGAAATCCATAGGGTTGGATAAGTAGGGGGGTCATGCATATCAGAATCAGAAGATTCTGAAGCCTCTAAACTCTGTTCAAAATTATCAAACTCCGAACCACCCTAGAAAACTATAAACTCCGGTTCCACCCTTAGGCCAATCTCAGGCGTTCTCAACAGGCGCAGCATTTTAAGCAATCTTAAATCTAGGTACAGATTATTAATGCTAGAGAATGGGTACACCCGGCTGAAGTAGGGAAGCCCCTCCAAAGAAGCTGAAAGTACAGAAGGAGAGGGAGAAGTTGGCAGAACAGAAGGAGAAGCCCTAAACAGTCACCTGAGGGAAGGAAGCCCTCCTGAGTACCCCCCTCAAGGCCCATCCCTCCTGAGTAGAGAAGGCACTGCCTGGTAGAGTATAACTCTGGCCTGGCCTCCGCTCCACTGAGTTAAACAAACCTCCCACGCCTGGGACCGCCGTTCCTCTCCGGGTTCACTCAGCTTTTTATCCTTGGCGCTCTTTTGAGGCATTACGCCGGAGCATCCGACGGGCATGAGCGGATTGCGGCGCTTTCCTGAAAACACTCAACCGCTCCCAGTTCAACTCTTAACATAGTGGCCTCCCCTTAATAGTGCACTTGTTAAACCTAGCACAAGCAGTGCGGGTTTGTGGCCTCGTAAAAGGCTCCTAAACAAAGTATACACAAATCCCCCGCAGGAGGTATCTTGTTTCTGCTCCCAAAATACAGTTATTCACTTTTTCTGACATCAAAAAACTGAGGCAAGAAAAAAAAAAAAAAAAATATTCGTACTTAGCCAACTACTGCTGTTTCGGTCCGTCCGGGTTTCGGAAATATTTCAGAACGCCAACCTGTAATCAGCAGATCGCAAAACTGCTTCTGCATCGACCATGCTGCAAAGGAGGGGAGATATGACGGTCGGTCATATGAGTACCCCCTCGCCTGACGTTGATCGCTGCGCACGCGCTTCTGACCGAGCTTTCCCTATATCTGGTGGTATTCGGCCGACCGACGGACTCATACCCAATAGTCAGGACTGCAGCAATGGAAAACGAAGAACATCTATCAATATTTGCCAACATCATTCCTCAACAATTTGCCATTAATTTGCCAGAAAACTTAAATTTTATGAGGAGCAGGCTGAAAATATGAGGCAAAAATCTGGACATTCTGTGAAAATTTGGACAGTTGAGACGCATGGACACTGGCCTTCCTCATCTATCTGTTAAAAAGAGAGGAATTTAAGGAATGGGTAGAGGAAAATATTCAGGAGTTACTAGAGATGATAGAAATGTCTACTGAAAATGTAGACAGGGAGTAGAATGAAATTAAAGTGGAGTGTAAAAACAGGGTCAAAATAAAAGAAAAATAGATATGGTTAAGCAGTAACAATAATTATTTAGAGGGACTGACAAATGTTGAAGTATTGCAGAAGAGGGGGAATCTCACAGAACAAGAAGAGGAACGACTGCAGAGTGCTAAAGAGAAAATAAGGGACTACCTCAATAATATACATGAGGTTAGAAAGATTGCCATTAAGTGACTTGTTTTGGATTGTAACTCTAGAGTTCAAAAACGTTTAGCACAATGGCACAGGCAACTAAAAATATAAAGGGTTGTTGCCAAGCTTAGGGAGCCTATAACAAGGAAAAAACAGAGATCCTGTACAGGTATAAGAAATATTTCAGAAATTTGATGAAAATCTGTATAAAACAGGGAAATGTGGAAATCAAGAAAAGGTACAAATGGAAATCTTTATAGAATAATTAAATATGCCAAGATTAGAGGTAAATGAGGCTCAATTACTAAGAGTTAGCATAGGAGAAGATGAGACAAAAATGGTGATATATGACCAATCTACAGGAAAGTCCCCAGGAGCAGATGGTATTCCTGTGGAAATTTGGAAGCTAGGAGGGAAGAAAGCGATAAACATCTGGAAGGTTTGGTTTAGCAGTGTTTTAAAAGGAGTCGGTGGTGGCTGTAATACCTAAAGATGGCAAAGACCCATCAGATCCAGCTTCATATAGGACCATTTCAATTCTAAACCATTATCATAAAGTGTTTTTGTCTATAATGGCTAAAACAATGGCAAAGGTGATGCCAAAATTTATCGATATGGATCAATGAAGTTTTGTGGAGGGGAGGCAAACATTTAACAACAGTAACAGAAAAATTATGATCCAGAGGGAAGCAGAATGTAAGAAAATACCCCTGTTGTTGGTGGGTCTTAATGCAAAAAAAAGCATTTGATAGAATAAATTGAAGTTTTATGAGTAGGGTAACGGAAACATTTGCATTCCCTGATAAAATTATAAAGTAGATTTAGGAGGATATATGAGGGATTGCTGACAAAAATTAAAGTGGGAAAGGTAGGTCCTCTCTGAGAAATTCCGTTTGAGCAGAAGAACCAGGCTGGGGTGTCCTCTTTCCCCTTTGTTATTTACATTATATTTATAAACCATTGGCAAAGAAAATAAGAGACTCAAATTCGAGGATATAATTGGGATGATAGTCAAAAAAAGCTGGCTTTATTTGCAGATGACATTATTGTATACCTGATAAAACCAGAAAAGGACATTTCAGTGTTGTGGAACATTCTGAGACAGGTTCAAGACTTTTTGAGATACAACATTAATGAATATAAAACAAAGGCAATAGCCGTAAACTATGTACCCACACACAAATTGATTCAGCAATACCCATATTATTGGGGATATGATAAAATGAAGTACTTAGGAGTATGGATTAAAAAAGATTCTGTTATGAGAGCTAAGGGTATGTGGGAAGAGACTAAACAAAAGATAATACAAAAACTGAGAAACTGAAAGCTCTGTTTTATGGATATGGCTAGCAAGATACAAGCAGTGGGAATGTTTTTAGTCCCCTTAGTTTTTTACACAGGTAAGACATATTTTAACCAACCAGAAGAGAAGTTGTGGGTTGCAATTAATAAAGAGTTAAAGGATTTTATCTTGGAGTGAAAGAGGGCAAGAGTCAAGTGAGATAAATTAATCCTTCCAATAGAGCAAGGTGGTTTGGGATTACCTGATTTAAAGAGGTATTTCAGAGCTACACAGTTAAGGCTCCCATATATAGCACAAGCAGAAACCTATCATTCTAAGCGGAAAGCGATGATGATGAAACTGGGAGAAGATGAAGAAACAAGGAGAGACTGGGATTTTGGATGCAAATCCTTAAGGAGAATAACAATTACCATACAGAATATCATATTCATAAAGTAGCAGAAAATAATCTAATAACCAAGCCAGCACGGAAATGGAGAAAGGAGATTCTGCAATTAGGGATACAGAAACTAGGCAAAAGCAGGTGGAAATTTACTGGAGAAAGCTGACAAATGAACCAAGGTACTGGTAGCAAATAATTAAAAAGGTAAAGGTAATAGAATGGGAAGAGGCCAAAAATTCATTTAGACTGCAGGCTAGAGGCTGCCTTTTCTATCAAGGATTGATATCAGAGTATAGGCAAAGAGAAAGAAATAGGGGAGCCTAAGTGAAAGACCAGCACTGGTAGAATTTTTAGTAGAATCTAGAACAGAAGCTGCTATTAAAAAGGGATAATTAATAGGGCATATAAAATATTGCATGATAACTATAGGGATCAATCAGAGGTTAGCAAGGATTGGGAAGATAACCTGGGAAAGCAATTCACAAAGAAACAATGGGAGGATAAAAGTATGGCTCCCAAATATGAAACAGAGTCTAGAAGATTTAGGATCTTTGCTTGGAAGTATTTGCATAGGTATTTTTATACCCCAAGCAAACTCCAACATTTTTTTCCTCAGGTGAATTGCAAACTTTGGAGGTGTGATGGGAAAGAAAGAGGTAATTGGGAGCATATTTTGTGAGAGTGTAATAAGTTGCTAGACATTACAAATTCCCTGCAGAGTACTCTAACAGAAATACTGGTTGAGCAAATTGGTGTAACTAAGGAAATTATTTTTTGAGCTATGATACAGAATCGGAATTGTCTAGACATAGTAAGGCCTTGCTGAGTTTAATTCTGGTGGCTGACAAAAATACAATTACTAGAAAATGGAAATCAAAGTCTAAACCAACTGTACTAGAAGTCGTGAATATAATAACAAAGATAAAAGAAATGGAAGTGGGATCTTTAGAAAAGAGTAGCAGCAAATTGCATAGAAGAAATGGGAATTGTGGGAAAAATACTTAGTTCATAGATTAGTACTAGGTGAACTGCCTAGCCAATTAACCCATGTGAGAATCAAATCCTGCACCTTGTGTCTGTAAAGCAAATATCCTAATCATTATGCCAAGCTCCCTCTCCAAGGTGCAGAATAATGTTTTGGAGGAGGTGGAATGAGGTTTAAGGGAAGCCAGGAATTGAATGAGCTTTGTTATGTTTGACTAACAATGACTAGATAGATTATAAGTGATGCATATCATTTACGACTGAAAATATGTCAAGCTCTTTTGCTTCATTTATATAAATGTATGATTGCCTATGTCATAAGTGATAATTTAATATAGATGTTTCTTGTTTAAAAAAGAACTGTATTAAATTGGAAAAAATTATAATTTAGAACATACCTTCTAAAGCCTGTAAAAAATTGTTGCCAAGAAATACTAGATTATTAAGTCCCGGATTGAAGTCATCCAGTATACTCTGTGAAAGAAAAAATAGCACAATCAGGAAACACAATTGTAAGTGCTTTTTAATTACAACACAAGTGAAAACATATATCCATGCTCCAACTTGTTAGACTGGTATGCTCTTCTCTCATGTGCCTCTCATTAGCTTAAATGCCTTTAAGTAATTGTATTTGGGAACAAGTCTTTTCAAATTTCATATATTATTAACTTGCCACTAATATAAAATAAGCATTATTTCAGGATTATTAAAAGTTGATATGAAACCAGAATGGTGTTAAGGTGCAGCCCTGTGACATTTACTCCAGTGTCTTGAGTTATGTCCAATTACCACACATCAGTGGTAAACATTTTATAGTGCATGGAGTGCTGTGATTACTTTCTGAAATCTGGAAAAGATAAGCTTGTTAAGAGCTTCCCTAACACAAGACCTTATCTTAACAGCACTTGAGCATTGTTAAGATCACATCTCACACTAGGAACTGACAAGAGATAGACTGGCAGACAGAAAACAAGAGTGACAAAAAGTAAAACAGTTTTTAAAAGTGTTAGAATGTCATTTGTCATCATCATATCATCATCAACCCTTTTTTCCCATTTCTGCATCTTCACTTACACTATCAGTCATTTCATATAAAATATTCTATAAATAATGTTATTTCTTAATTTGTCAGCTGGATAAGTGTATTGGTTACTGTGCACCATTGTTAAGCCATCACCAGTACCACAAGGACAAGGAAAATAGAACAAACATAAACAATTTCTGAATAGCCAGTCAAATAATGTGTTTTTGGGACGTATCAGAAAACTGGAGTACCTGGAGAAAGCCCAACAAGACATGTAAAGAGCAGTGAAACTCCACACAAACAGTGAGAAAAATTCAAGAAAGAACCCTGGAGATGTGAGTCAGGATATTAACCACTGGACATTATTTTAGAATGAAAGCAAACAACTGTAAGAACAAAGAGTTACAGAAACAATTCTTAACAGAAAAAGTCAGTTTAAGTCTGGCAACAGAGACAGTAGGAAAGTACACATCCATGGCCATGGATCATCGTTTTGGTGATCTATGAGGGTTGGTGCAATTAGGAGTTAGAGCTGGGTTGGGAGGAAAGGTCTAGGATTGTTCTAAAACAATACTCCTGGGGTAATAATGCTTCTCAGTGAGCAAACTAGCTGCTCTACACTCAGCTAGATACTTGAGAAAATAGCAGAGGAAGTTTTATATGGAAAACTACAACTCTGTGTGTGTCTGTGTCTATACAGGGCATTGCAAACCACTGCTACACAGCTCAGCAGAGGTTATGGAAGATGTGTTATAGAGGAATCCAATTGGTAAACAGTAAAACTCAGTACAAGTACATATATAAGGCCCAGATCCTGCAGCTATTCACAATTCTATCACTATTGTGAAGAAACTCAGTATAAGTACATATATAAGGTTCAGATCCTGCAGCTATTCACAATTCTATCACTATTGTGAAAAAATTCAGTATAAGTACATATATAAGGTTCAGATCCTGCAGCTATTTACAATTCTATCACTATTGTGAAAAAATTCAGTATAAGTACATATATAAGGTTCAGATCCTGCAGCTATTTACAATTTTATCACTATTGTGAAGAAACTCAGTATAAGTACATATATAAGGTTCAGATCCTGCAGCTATTTACAATTTTATCACTATTGTGAAGAAACTCAGTATAAGTACATATATAAGGTTCAGATCCTGCAGCTATTCACAATTATATCACTATTGTGAAGAAACTCAGTATAAGTACATATATAAGGTTCAGATCCTGCAGCTATTCACAATTCTATCACTGTTGTGAATGATACTACAAGACTAAGGTTCCCAGACCAAGTGAAAAACAAGCATCAGGTTTAGTAGAAATGTAATAGATGAAGCTCAGATGCTGCAGCGATTCACAATTTTCTCATTACTGTGAGTATTTCTTTAAGACTAAGGCCCCCGACCAGGTAAAATACAAACAGTAAAAAGCAGTAAAAATGAATTAAATGAGGATCAAATTCTGCAGAAACTCACAATTCTCCCACTATTGTGAGGAGTACTATAAGACTAAGATCTCAGACCAAATTAAACATACAAACAGTTGACTTTTGGTTAAAACAAGAAAAAGTACAGAAAATAATAATATACAATTCAGAGTAGCACTATGAATATTGCAGAGTAGACTAATTGAAATGAAATTATATGAAACAGGGGCTAACTCAGACTTTAAGAGTCTAATGGGAGTGCCTTATCAGTCTGAGCTATCACTGCACAGAAGAACTGCTGCACTGGGAGAGGCTTTCAAATTCTTACAGTAGGGGCAGGCAGCTAAAAAGGTACCAAGTTTAAAAGCACAAGACTTGAGTGGGAAGTGGGAAATTTTTCAAAAATCAATGCACTCAAACATCAATTTTAAACTCAGAACACCTTTAGTTGAAGAGGAATGTAGGTGAATATCTTAAATAAGAAAATTGTTTCCTACCACCTTCACTTAATGCTAATGCCTTGAAAAAGTTTTAAAGGTTATGGGGTGTTCTGGGTATTCAGCCTTTATATTTATTTCAAGGGTTACTGCTTTGTGAGCTGATCTGACAGTGAGGACATTACACAAGGGAAGAGGTGCAACATTCTCTCACATTCGCGAGTACCAGATCCAGGATATTTGCACCCTAGTAGGTTTGCAGACTAGCTGTTCCAGGGCATTTGCATTGACAAAATCCAGATATCTTTGAGCTTGCATGTTATTGGTTATGTATATATTCCAGTTTATGGTGGGTTAGTTGAAATTACCCATGAATATGGTGTTGGGCTGAATTGTGAGTGACTCCAGTACATTCAACTATGTGATAGGGTTATCCTGGATCATAGATGGGGACTTATAGTTAGCAGGGTTATGGTACTGGACTTTACCTAAGGTTAGCTGGACATGGAGCAGCTCAAGCATGTCATATTGTATCACCAATCCTGAGGTGTGCTTACTTTTATGTAGCTTGATACACCTCCACCTCTTGTCCCTTCTTGTGCAGTAGCTGGTCTAAATGTGTGTAAGGCATTATAACCTTGTACTGCCGTAGTGCCTTCCATGGCTTTAAAGCATGTCTCAGTAACTGCACAAATGTTCACACTCCACAGGGTGAAGAGTGCTTTCAGGAAGTGGAGCTCCTTGTTGAAATTCCTAGCATTTTGCAGTAACCCCTTTACTTTACCTTGCATAGAATTTACTCTGTTGGAAGGTTTCCCAGATTAGTATTGCCTAAAAAGGGCTCTATAGGTGTGGGTAATGTATTTTGCCAATATCTGAAAGCTTACTGGGGACAGGCACAGACCATGCCTGGCAAAATAGCATGGTGTGTCGATCATGTCCTCCCAAGCTGACAAATATTGGACCTCTTTTGAATGGCACCAGTAGTTAAGCCACTTGTTAAAGTCAATCATCTTCTACTTAAATTGTGGCACTATCCTTGGAGAAGGTATATTGCTGCTCAATGCTAGGTTCATGCCTGCCTGGGACACATAATCTGAAAGCTGTAGCATGTCTCTCTTCATGTAGTCCAGGGAGGTACATCTCAGGTCATTAACACCCACATGGACTATGACAGAGTCATAATGGTATTTCTGGCTCAGTGTCATACGTGCATGTCTGATCTGGTGGATCCCAGCCCCTGATAGGCAACTGATCATGACCGTCTCCTTGCTCAGCCTGGTGAGGGAGCATCAGGGTGTCTCACAAGTGTCTCACAATTGAGTCTCCAGTGATGAATAAATTGGTTGTGAGGCAGTTTGCCTTAATGCCTTAGAGGCTGAGACATTGTGAGATGTGGTTGTATGTGTACTGGGGAGTGTTGTCTTTGTAGACTGTTTGGGGGGTTACTGAGGGCAAAGTATGGGAGGTTTTTTGAGGTTTGGGTGGATCACATTTAACAGCCTCAGCATATGTGAGGTTATGTGTCTGATACATAGTAAATGCAGTGTGTATATGTGTTACTGAAACCTGTTTGGAGATATCAGTGTCTGTATGAGAAAGCTTTGTCTCCAAAGACATAGTTTAATCTCTCACATACTATGTCAGTCTACTTAAGAATAAGGAGGTTGTCAGTTAACACAAGACAATTGTTACATTGTCTCAAGATGAACATTTCCACCAAGCCTCCTAAATAAAGAACCATGACCCGTCAGCCCCACTAGAATCTCTATTCAACCACATCCTCCGGACAGGCTTCATCCCTAGGTAATGGAGGACTGTAACTGTCATCTCTCTACATAAAGGTTGGTCATCAACACACCCAAGGAACTGCAGACCCATAAGTTTGACTTGTTTTATATGCAAGACCATGGACAGAATTATTGTGCATCTGATGAACAAAGACATAGGAAGTCTTCAAACATTGGAACCATCCCAGTTCAGTTTTGTCAAGGGCAGGTCATGCCCACTAAACTGGTAGACTTCTTCAAGAAGGTCACTAAAGCCATGGACAAGGAAAAAGTGGTGCATATGGCCTACCATGACCTGGCAAAAGTATTTGACATAATACCTCACTCAGGTACTACAGACAAACTCACTTAGGCATAAATCCCTATGTCACCCAATGGATAGCCAAATGGTTTATAGATAGGACACATGGAGATAAGGAGGGAGGTTACTATTGGTGTCTGCAGGGCTTGGTACTGGGCCCTCTCCTGTTTGGAATATATTTCTCTGAATTCAAGCTAAACGTAGAAGGCCTTTGACTGACCACATTAGCTGATGAAAGGAAGCTGGGTGCAATCACTGAATCCTTTAAAGATGTAGATATCCTCCAGGAAAGTCTGACACAGACAAATAACTTGTGCCAGAACCACGGCCTAAAACACAATGTACAGAATGCATAATTATATCCTTTGGGAAGATGACCACCCTTGCAAATTGCAACATTGATAACTCTCCCCTAAGAACAGACCCAGTGGTAAGGGACTTGGGAACTCAGGTTGATAGTAGCCTGAACTTTGATCACCATGTGTCCATGATAGTAAGAAAATCCCTCTATGTGGCACAACTTATAAGTAAGGGTGTGGCATCCAGATCTAAGGAGATCATAGTCCCACTGTACTCAGCCCTTATTAGACAAATGATTGAGTACAATGTACCCTTCAGCATGTACCTGACCAGGCATTTGCAACATCTGAAGTGGCCACGGGTTCCTCACTAAAGAACACAGGGTGTAAATAACATGTCCTGTGTAGACCACCTCAATGCCCTGTCCCAGTACTTGTTCTCCTGCAAACTATTGAGGGGCAATCCATGCCTAACCTACATGGCATTCTCTGATCCAGCCCTGATGGATCTGCTACACATTCACAAAACAAACAGCAGTAGCATTACCCAATCTAATGATTTATATTTCATCTATAACAACTCAGTCCTATTTTCTTTTGTGGGATCCGTGCTCCGTTTGCTGTGTGTGGCTTGGTTGGTTTGTGTTACTCGTTATTATATTTCATCTATAACAAAAACAAAACATGTTTGACAGGCAGGTATGTGTCTTGAAGATTACCCCTTCTCTGGAACAGTGGAACACACTCCCCATTCATGTGAAACAGAGATCTTCCTTAAACCTACTCAAATGCAATTTGGACCAATGGATGGGAAATCACAGATTCAGCCCTGGCTTGTCGCATATGGCCCTCATGGAAAAAAAGGGGCAGTTTGTAGATGCCCTAAGGCAAAGGCAAATACCAAAGCCATTCTAGCCTGTGGACACTGATAACTGGGAAATTTGGGACATGAATGGTTAGGCTGAAAAAGGCTGTATGGCTGCTAGCCTAGTAACCTGTGATCCTACAATCCTAGAAGAGCATGGTACAGATTGTGCAGATAGGCTGGTGGCACAGGGGTGCAGAGTTAAACTTATAACTTGAGTTCAAGTAGCAGCCGAAGTAACAGTCTTTTAACCAGCCAGGAGCAGGAAATAACTGAGTGACGATGTCTAGTTCACCTTCCTTTGTGGAGATGTCATACATGCAGCCAGGCATACATTGTGTAAGCAAAGACATGCAGCATTTCATTGAGTTTAAGAGTATTATATGTCCTACCTTAAGATGATAAAATATCTTTAAGCAATATAAAGACACATTCAATGAAGACCCCTGAAATTCTTGTAAACCCCAAGGCAGAAGAGGAAAAATAAAAACAGGATGTTAGAAATGGAATAACTAAAGCAACAAAGAAACATAACAACTAAAGCAACAAAGAAACATAACAAAATTATAACTTTTAGTGCTTTTGCAATTATAACTTTTAGTGCTTTTGCAAAAAGAATCCCTCCCAACCCAACTACTTAAATATTCGTACCCTTATGCTGCTTAACTATGTGTAAAAAGCTTTACAAATACACTTCAGGTAAAACAGTTCCTTTGATAAATGACAAATCCAGTGACAAGGAGATAAAATTATTCCATTTTATTATAAAAATCCACACATTATTCATATTATACTGTTCTTACCATCTCAAACATGTCTTCATAAGTGCAACATTTTAATTTAAGCTTTATGTTGATACAGACTTAACATTTTGGTCTTTTAATCTGCCAGAAAACTGTTATCTCAGTTTGTCTTGTCTGTTTAATTTGGTTTACTAAGGATAACAATAAAGTCTTAATATCGGCTCCATTTTATTGCATTTAAGGTGACTGGTGCAACAATCCATTTTGAGTGTCCTCTTTTCTTGGGGTCACGGTGGTGGATTCCCTTGACTAATGTTTTTGGATAAGAGCCAGTGAATAATCACATTCTTGGTAATAAGAAATGCAGTGTCACTATATGCATGTGGATATATATATATATATATATATATATATATATATATATATATATATATATATATATATATATATATATGGGTCTACCTGATAACACAGACACGCAAAAACACTGACAAAGAAATAACCGACACAAAAAAAAAAGAAAAAGAAAAAAAAAAGTTCAAAAACACGAAACTTCACGTACCCGACAAACCAAAATCCCGACAATCAACAAAATAAATACCTTTCCCGAAAAACACACACACAACACAAGCACACCAAAAACCTTACAAACCTACACTAAACCTTACATACACAACTATCTATGCACTTACCTTAACCCAAACCCTAACCCTAAGGTCCGTCATTATCGCTCACTTACTTTACCCACACCCTAACCCTAAGTCACTTAATCTGCCCCTAACCCTCAAGTCCGTCACTATCGCACACTTACCTTACCCGCACCCTAACCCTAACTCACTTAACCCACCCCTAAACCTAAACTCTGTCACTATCGCACACTTACCTGACTCACACCCTACCTTAATGTCCGTCACTATCACACGCTTACCTTACCCACACCCTGACCCTAGCATCCGTCCCTATTGCACACTTACCTTAACATGTCGGTGTTCTCAGCATCGGGATTCTCAACTGTTGGTCTTCTCCGTTGTCGATCTTCCAGTGTCGGTGTTCTCGTTGTTGGCGATCTGCGATTTCGGCATTTTTAGGTAGACCCATATATATATATATATATATATATATATATATATATATATCTGTGTGTGTGTGTGTGTGTGTGTGTGTTTGCATACAGACATATAAATGTATGTATGTATAAATGCATATATATATATATATATATATATATATATATATATATATATATTATATATTTATATATATATATGTATATGTATATACATATACTTATTTCTTTACGTAGATCATGTTTTTGTTTAAACATACAGAATGTCAACAGCTACTTTTGCCAACACAGATGGTTGCATTCATAAGTGGATGAATGCAGAAATAATTGAAGCAACATCAAACGTTGCATTACAAGCTTATTAGTCTAGCACTTTACCAGACTTCTTGTAGCAATTACTGTATAGGTTCATAGGTTCATAGGTGGGTACTAGGCTATCTGCCCGAAGGCATTTATAAGCCTAGCCAGAATGTGTTGTCTTTCGCCACCCCCTTAGATTAGTTCCCTGTGCCTCTGTCCAGCAGAGCCACTGAAGTGATCCCCGAGGTAAACTTTCTTTTTCCTATCCACTCGTCAAGGTTTCTTTTGAAGAGTGTTAGTGAGGAGCTCTGCCTAATGTAGATTGGGATCTTGTTCCAAAACATGGGAAGTCTCTGGGACAGGAATCTATCCCTCCAGCACATCGTATTTATTGTTGTGGTGAGGTTTAGATCCCTAGAGTGTGTGGCTCGAGGGGATAAGGTTTTCTTTAGGTGGAGCATGTCCATCAATTCTGGGTTGGACATGGCCTTGTATGTCAGGCAGAGATCACCTCTGAGTAGGCAGTATGCAACCGAGTACAACTGGAGTTTCTTCAGTCGAGCTGCATAGGGCATCTGTTTGAGGCCATTGATCCTCTTGGTGAGGTACTTCTGTGGTCTTTCCAGCTGTTGCAGGTGTCTTGTAAGGTACATCCCAAATGGGGCATTGCAGTCTAATATGCGTCTGATGAGTGATGAGTAGAGGGGCACAGTGACCTATTTTGATCTGGATGCGAACCTTTTTGTGATTAGGTGGGCCACGTAGAAGGATTTTCTAACTACTTTGGCAATGTGATTATCAAAGGTGAGGTTACTATCTACTTGGGTCCCCAGATCACTTATCATGTCTTCTGTATTTAGGGGACTACCACCTATGTGCACAAAAAAATGCTACCAACACTAAACGTTCTACAAGGAAACAGCTCCAGTACTTATCATTAATGCCCACCCCTCCAGGCATGTCTAAAGGTCAGTTTCCTGTGCATTCTCCTATTAACCTTGTGAACTTGGGCATCCTGAGGCAATGTAGCAACTACCTTATGTACACTGACAACCCTCTTCTCTTACCTCCCAACACTCAGACTTGCAAGAGATGCACTTATATATCCAAACTGGAACCCACGCATTCTCCAGCCAAGACCAGAATAGCTGGTCAAGAGGAGAAGGTCAACACTTGCACCACACCACATGGAACACATTGCCCTCCAGAACACACACCAGCATTGCCTTCACATTAAACATAAACCACACACCCACCTTCATGGAGGCTCTCAATAAAAATCTACCCAAACAGCAGAGACCTCCAAGGCAAAAATGCACTCGACCAGCACAGCACAACACTAATCATAAGACACATACCTCTCCTAAACAGCATGCCACTCAACCAAAGCCCCTAAGGTAAAACAGCATGCCCAGCACACTAGTCATAGGTGACTCGGTAGTGAGGCAGGTTTACCTTTAAAGCCACGTATTGCAGAAGGGCGAACAGAACATTTCTGAAAAGCAGTCTGCAAAGTTTGCAGATGCTGAATGGAAAAAGGTTCTAATGTGCAATGAGCGAATACACAGTGAGATTCGCTCATTGCACATTCAACATTCTGGGGCGGATTGCACTATAGTGGGGATCGGGAAATGGTTCCTTTCCCCACTGCAGTGCAATCTTGGAGTTAGAATAAAAAAGAGGGGTGTGGTGGGAGCAGCCCCCACCACATGGGGGGTTTGCCCCCCTGCTTTACACTTTGTTTGTTTTTTCTTCGACATTAATGTTCGAAAAACAGCAAATCTGTGTTTTGATTTGCTTTTATTCGAACATTAAGGACTGTCGATATTTACAGTTTTGTGGTTTTGAGTCGGTCATATGAGCACTCGAACCACTGTGATTCACGGTTTTAAAGGGAAACCAGTGAGGCACACTGATGTCCCACTCACTAGGTTGAATAAGGAGAAAGTAACAGTGAGCTGCCTGTCAGGTGTCAGGATCCACCATAAAACATACGCACTCCGGTCCCTCAACAACAGGTACAAATATGACTCTGTCATTGTGCATGTGGGTGTGAATGACCTGAGATGTACCTCCCTGGACTACATGAAAAGAGACATGGAGGAGCTCTTGGATTATGTAACCCAGGCAGGTATGACCCTAGCCCTGAGCAGCATCCTACCATCACCCAGAATGATACCACAGTTTGTTTTGTTTGTCTTTTTGGCTTTTCCCGGTTTGGAGTTGCCACAGCGGAACTCCACTCCACTAATGATTGGCAGTAGATTTTTATGGTGCCGAGTTGCCAGCCCAACACCCAACCTTCAGCAAAGGCACGCCCGTTCACGCATGTCTTTCGGAGGCCACTCAACCGGAGGGAAGACATGCAGACTCCACACAGAAGGCACTCCAGCCGTAAATCAAACAGGAGAACCTCTTGCTGTGAGGCAACAATGCTACCGCTGTACCACTGCAGCAGGAAATTATTGATTTCAACAACTGGCTAAGTTTCTGGTGTCATTCTAGGGGGATCCAGTATCTGTCTACCTGGGATGACATGTTTGACAGACCTCAATGCTTTGTCAGAGATGGCCTGCATCTGTCACCCCTGGGCTTCTGGAAACTGGCCAAGGCTCTTGCCACCCCTATAGTGCCTTTTTTAGGCGGTGTTCCAAAGACCAAATTACCACAGTAACAGCTACGAACAAATGCAATCTGAGGGTCATGTTTCTCAACGCTAGAAGTCTAAATCTCAAAATGCACTCACTTGAAGCACTCCTTAAAATGGAGAACATCGACATTTGTGCTGTAACAGAGACCTGGTCCAAGGTAGCAGAAAGCACCCCTGCACTACCAGGGTATAACTCATTCCACACCTCTCAGCCCCAGAACATGGATCAAAGCTCCAAAGCTGGTGGTTTCCAGATTCATAAAAGATGCGCAAACCTCCAGACTGGTAGCCCAACATAATGCATCAGAGATACTTCAGGTGCAGCTAACATTGGGTAAGGCAGCGATTCAGGTTGTAATCTGTTATAAGTCCCCAACCATGACCCAAGACACTCACTCCATGTTCCTAAGCACCCTGGAGAATATTAGGGTCCAACCTAACACACTAATACTGGGCGACTTCAACTACCCCTCCATTAACTGGGAAACTACTCCTGTACCAATACACTTGCCCAACATTTCCTGGAATTCATTAATTCCAATGCCCTGGACCAGCTTGTTCTTACCCCCACTAGAGGTGGCAACATCCTTGACCTGGTCATTACTAACATGGGCGAACATTGATCTACACCAACAGTCAACTCTTCTCTGGTTAGATCCGACCACAAACTAATCACCTTGAAAATCCACATACCTCCCACCCCCCCACCCCCACCCCCCATAAAGGAAAGCACCATGAAAAACTTCTCTAGACCTAACTTTGGGCTCCTAAAAAAGAGGTGGCTAACTTCATGGCACCCATGCAAATGGATAACAGTTGCATGATCGCTGAATCATACACCAATGCATTGTATGAACACATACACAAATGCATGGATCTCGCCATGCCCAATATAACCAACACACTCTCCTCCAAAAAAGGGAAGCCAATCTGGTGGTCCCCTGCCGTAAACAAACTCTATAACAGAAGGAGGAAACTGATGCGGAATAAGATTAAGTCCCAAGACTGGAAAAATTCCCTTATCAGTCTCAAAAAAGTTGAGATCCCTCATCAAATCCTCTAAAGCTAGCTATGAAAACAGAATTACAGCAGATAGTAAAGACAACCACAAGGCCTTCTATAGTTATGTAAAGAACCTCTATGGCAATACTCAGATTTGCTCTGAGCTACTGCACAATGGCATCTCCTGTACTGAGCCAACAGATATTATCAATATACTGTCCAACAGATTCAGTGTCAGCTTTACCCCTCTCACCCCCAAAGGACCAATTACAATACCAGTAGATTGCCAGGCACCCAGTATTACTGCTCCACAGGTTGAAACAGCACTGTCCAAGGCCAGGAATACAGCTTCTATGGGACCTGACAATATCCCTGGCTGTGTTCTACATGAACTACAGACTGAACTGGCACCACACCTGTGTGCCCTGTTCAATCACAGCCTCACCTCAGGCTTTGTCCCTACCGAATGGCGCACTGCTATAGTCATCCCTCTCCACAAAGGAGGAGTGACTACATACCCTGGGAACTATCACCCCATTAGCCTGACAGGTGTGATATACAAAGCTATGGAATGCATCATCATGGACTTAATAAACAAGGATATAGGGAATCTTCAAACTCTGGGTCCCACACAGTTTGGTTTTGTAAAGGGTAGATCATGCCTGCTCAACTTGGTCGACTTCTTTGAGTCAGTCACCAGAGCTATGGATGAAGGCAAGGTGGTTCATACAGCCTCACTTGATATGGCCAAGGCCTTCGATACCATTCCCCACTCAGGAATCATAGAAAAACTCACTAAGCTAGGCATCAACCCCTATATCACTAGGTGGTTTGCAAACTGGCTCACAGATAGAAAAGTAGCTTACTCCAAATCAGACTGCTGATTAGTCACGTGTGGAGTCCTACAGGGATTGGTCCTGGGTCCTCTCCTGTTTGGTATCTACTTCTCAGAAGTCCAGTCCAACATGAAGGGACTCTGGCTGACAAAGTTTGCAGATGATTGTAAGTTGGGAGCCATTATTAACTTCCCAAGTGATGTTGACATCCTACAGAAAGGCCTCACTGAGACCAATGACTGGTGTCAGAACCATGGCCTTAAGCTCAATGCCAAAAAATGTGTCGTCATCCCCTTTGGGAAAAATCCATTTCCCATGAACTTCCACATCAATGGTAGTCCACTGAACACAGAAGGTGTTATAAGAGATCTGGGAACACAGGTTGACAGCAACCTCTCTTTTGACCACCACACGGCCACTGTGGTGAGAAAGTCCTTCTATGTGGCACATCTCATTACTAAGGGTTTTGCAACCAGGAAGAAAGAGGTCATTGTCTCGCTCTACTCTTCCCTCATTAGGCCAGTCATCGAGTACAATGCCCCATTTGGCATGTACCTCACTAGACAACTGCAACAACTGGAGAGGCCGCAAAAGTACCTCACAAAGAGGATACTAGGCTTTAAACACTTGTCCTATATGGACAGACTCAAAAAACTCCAACTATTCCCGGTCTCATATTGCCTACTTAGAGGCGATCTCTGCTTGACTTATAAAGCCATGTCTGACTCAGCTCTGTTATTAATGCTACATCTAAAGAAATCCCAATCCCTCCACACCACATGCTTCCAGTGACCTCAACCTCATTACCACAATCAACAGAACGTGCCGAAGGGACAAGTTCATAACCCAGAGACTGCCCATGCTCTAGAACTGACTTCCCATACATGTCAAACATTGCACCTCACTGGCCCTCTTCAAGAGAAATCTTGATGAGTGGATGGGAAATAGAAAATTCACTCCAGGGATCACTCCAGTGGCTGCATTTGACAGATGCACTGGAAACTAAGGTTGGGTGGCACAATGCCATGGTAATCCTAAGGGCTAGGCTTGTAAAGGCTCCAGGGCCATTAGCCTAGTACACACCTATGAACCTATGAAACTATTATGTTAGCTGCAATAGGCACACATGCCCTGATTGCAGAAGTTTCACATAAAACAAGGCTAGCCTGGGCATCTTCTTTCATCTCAGAGAAGGTAAAATACTTGTTAAAGATGTTTAGTTGATTATTATACTATTAGAGCTTACTTTGTAAAAAAAGTTCTTTGTTTTCAACAATTATTTTTAGCAGGTAACCAATATGGCCATGGGGTCAGTGATGGCCCCAAGTTTTGTTAATTTGGTCATGGTCACATGGGAAGACTTTTTTAACTTACATTTCCATATATGAATAGCATCTTCTACAATACTATCATTTCATTAACAATGTTTTTCGTTTGTGGTCTAGTGCTTTGGTCCATTTTGTAATTATGTCAGTAGGATGACTCAGAAGTTACATTAATGGATATGCCATCAAATGGAAATAAGCTTAAAATGCATTATATAAACATTCAGTAAGTTGTCAAATGTCAGCAAACTGTTGAAGTATCTCCTGGAAGAAGTTCACTTGAGGGAAGCAGTGGGGAATATTGAGGTCCTATTAGATAAAACAGGGACCCCCACAGATGAGTGAATTTATTTAAATTAAGCCAGAAATTAAAAAAATACAGATTTGTAAGAACTTAACAATAGCAGTAGATATTTGCATATATCACCATTGCAGGAATGCTAACAGATGGGATGTATACTGCCAGTATACCAAAGCATAGGTGCTCCTTCCTTATGTGCCAAACATCTGACCTTAGATCTCAGAGCTTTCTTGCCCCTGACAAGCAATGAGGCTGGTACTGAGACTCTGATCAAAAATAAATAAAAACTGAGGTGATTGGTTAGGCAAATAGGGATTCCACCTCAGCTTAAAGGGAAAATATTATTATTAATAATAATAATAATAATAATAAGGGGCATCAAGTGAGGATGTGTATACTGTAAGCGTGATCTGTTCATACAGTTACTGTTATGGTAAGTCCTTACACAACTGTACAATGCTGGTCAGTAGATCCATGTTACAATAATTCTAATAGATGGGATGATTCCCAGAGTCTTAACCTAGATTTGGATGGGCAAGAGGAACAGAGTTGGAATCTAGTAACCCCTGAGGGATGGTTCTGGCAAAGCCTGATCTGGCTCTAGAAAAGGCATCCATTTTGTAGCATTTAGTAAAGGTATCAATAGAAGACCATGCGGCTGCATTTATGACAGATCTGGAGTCAAGTCCTTTGAAAAAGGCACCAGAAAAAGCAATGGTTCTAGCTGAATTTTCTTTAGTATTACTTTGGTAGGTTTTTCCATGAAAAGAGTGACAGAAAGAAATGGTGGTAGAAATCCATCTGTATAGGGTTCATTTGGAGACTGGAAGGCCTTTCTTTTTTTCCTTTGAAGGAAATAAACTAATTCTCTTAGTCTTGTCCAAATACAATCTGAGTTATCTGAGCATAGCCATTAAATGAAATATCCTTCTTCCCTTATTTTGAGGGTTATGAAAAAAGGTGGGGAGGTGGAGAGATTGATTTACAGATATGTCAATGACCACCTCAGACTTAAAAGACAGACTAGTTCTAAGCGACACTGTCTATGTCCTTATGAAAGACATGAAAAGGTGGCATAGACATGAGTTCTTGTAACTCAGAAACTCTTTTGACTGAGGTTAAGTCCACAAGAAGAACTGTTTTCCATGCACAAAATTTCAAACATGCTGAAGAAGCAGGTTCAAATGGTGGTAATGTTAATTTTTCAAGAACATGATTCAGATTCTGAGGAGGAGGAGGAACATATTTTCTGGAGGACTTGATGGGGAAGATGCCTTTTAAGAGCTGTTTGACTGCAAAACATATAAAACAATAGGCTGATCTACAGGTAGGCAAGCTGAAATGGCAGACAAATATACTTTAAAAAATGTATATGCAAAGTCAGAATTTAGTAACCCTGCTAGATAGGGACTGAGTACTCTTTTCTGGCACCAAACATAAAATCTTTCCTGTTATTGCCATTTCAAAATATATGATCTTCTAGTAGCAGGTTTCCTTTATTACTTGCAGCATATCCTCTGATTAAAGAAGCCTAAAAGGAATTAGAAGCCTATCATCCAAACCTTGAGGTTCAACGTCTTTAGGTTTGGATGAATTAGACAGCCCATTTGTTGTGTTAGAAAGTTCATCTTGTGTAGTAACATGTAGTGATTGCCCTTGACTGGATGGAAATGAAGGGAGAATCAGTGTTGCCTTGTCCAAAAAAGAGTCACCAAAAGCAACTGGGAACTGTACTTCTAAATCTTCAGAAGGACATTTTGGATGAGAAGAAAGAAAGGAAAGACAAACAGGAATTTTCCTTTCTGTGGAAAGGAAAATGCATCCATTCTCAAAGCTTCCTTGCAAGGAAACTGGAGCAAAATAATCTGAGATAATTGCTTAGAGTGGAGGCAAAGAGATCTGTTTTGAGGAGCCCCACGTGTGGATAATCTGTATGAAGACTTCTTTGAGCAAATTCCATTTGTGAGCATGCCTTGGATTTGTTCCGGTAATCTGCCAAAATATTCTGTTCTGAGGGAATGCATATTGCTTGGAGGAAGATATGCTGATGCATTAAATTGTTCCAAGCAATCACTGCCAACCAGCACAGATGGTATGACTCTGCACCCCCTTGTTTGTTGATTTACAACATGACAGTTATTTTGTTTGTTAAAACCTGGAGAGTCCTTGAAAACCAATAGTGCTGGACAGATTGGACAGTAAGAATCAATGCTTCCATTACTTTCGTGTTTATATACTCTGCCCTGTCCTTTTTGACCAAAGTCCCAGTACATTGAAACCCTCTGAACATGCTCCCAGGCCATGTCTAATGCACCTGTTGAGACCTTTTGCAGGGATGGAGGGTCAGAAAAGGAACTCCTTCATTTGCTTTTATCAGAGTGAACCACAAAAAGTTCTTTCTTCACAGAAGGAAGAGATAAATTAGATATGGGAGAGAATGACAGTGTGCCCAGATTTTAGGTACCACTGAATCTCCTTCATGTGCAGTGTGGCAAATGGAATCATTTGTATTGTGGATACCATGTAACCCAGGGTTCTTAGAATCTCCCTTGAAGAGAGCATGGAAAGGTTTGTCATGAAATAGAAACATGTCTGTCAACAATTCAGTCACTTCTAAAGGAAGAAAAAAACATAATAGCAGCACCACAGAGGGGTCATCCCAGAAACACTAAAGAGTGAGGGGGTGAAGGTTGAACTTGCAGAATGTTAGTGTGAAATCTATGTTTAGAAAAATACTGACAATGAACTGGAAATCTGGAATCATCCTCTGTGGAGAAGTGGCCTGAATCAAGAAGTAACCCATCTAAGGATAAAAGTGAATACCTTGGAGTCAGCAAAATACTATGACAGGGGCTAAACACCTTGTGAGCACTCTTGGAACAGTGGAAAGCCCAAAAGGCAAAGCAGTAAATTAAAAGGGATATCCCAAGACACTGAATCTTAAAAACATCCTGTGATCTGGATGGATAGGGATATGAAAATAAGTATTCTCCAGGTCCAAGGTAGCCAACAAACTACTGGGAAAAATCAGAGAGAAAGTACTTTGGAGTCTTAGTATCTTGAATATTGAAATCTTCAAAAATGTGTTCGGAGTAGATAAATCCAGAACTTGCCTTCAGGTACCTTCTTTTTGGAACAAAAAAAAAATCCAGTAGCAGAATCCCTTTCCTTTTAGATCAGGGGAACATGCTCTATTACTCCTTGATGTAGAAAGACAAACATGAAAGGGACAACCAGATGTTATTTTGGAGGGACCTGTGGAATTCAACGAGGAAGAGGGAGTGGATTCTACTGCAGACTGTACTTTTTTGGGGCAATTTCAAAAACAAAGGAATCCATTATGATTGTCTCCCCAAAGGGAAAATTGTCATAAAGTTTGCTGGAAAGACTGGAGGATGGAAGATCGAGGGGTGGTCAGAAACTAAAAGGCTTACCTGAGAAGGTTCTTTTAGCTCCCTTAAAAATCACATTTAGGCTCATCCTGCCATTTCTATTTCGATTTTTTTGCCTTTCTGTTTAGATGACTTTTATGAAAGAAGGGTTCTGGCTTACAAGGACAGATTCTTTGAAATTTTGGAGCAGGGGAAAGAAAAGGTTGCTTGAACCCCTGCTTAATTTTACCTCTCTCCTTCAATTATTTTGAATATCTCATCAGAAAGAGGTCCAACCAGGTATTCGGTATCTATGGAAGTATCTAAAAGCTTAACTTTAACATCCTCAGGCAGATAAGCAGTAGCTAGGCTGATGTAAAGGGGAAAGCCACTTCAGGTGCAAGGTGTTAGAGGGCATGATCAGGAGATGCCAGTGCTGAAACCAACACCAACACTGCTTTTGTGGTCAGGAGTGAAGTGTTTCAGTGCTTGGTTTAAGTTGCAAAACATAACAAGTGGTTTGCTACAGTTTTAAAAGCAGAAGGATTACTCCTGAAAGTGAACCTTTATTTTGCTCTTCAGCGTAGAGTTGAGGGGTGCAGAAATGGACCTGGTCTGCTCATGAAGCAAGAAGTATCAGCCAGATTGGGAAGTAAACCTTTTTTGCTCCTCAAATTACATTTCAGGAGCACAGATCAGTGAATGTTACCAGGTGCTAGGTGACTCAGTTATGACTCTGTCCTCAGGTAATGACTGGGGTCTGAGCAGGATACAATTTTTTCAGTTTTGCTTTAAATTTGTTGTATTTTAAATTTGTTTTTATCTTGGTATTTTACAAGTAAGCATTTAGGTTAAGTTAGGAAATATTTATTTTCTGTTCTCTGCTCTGACTGCAATGAACATAAGGTAAAATGATTTTTGAGAGGAGCTGAGAAGTAGTAGTTATTTTGTAACGTTAGCAGAAAATGAAAAGTTTTAACCTTTTGGAGCTGATATTTACCACTCCTTTAGTACATTTGAGTTTGGAAGCTCATCACAGTCTCACCTTGTCTGCTCATGCTAGTGAACACTAGACGTTTAAACTAGGAAAACCCTCCCATTAGACAGCTAAAACTTCATTTGCTGTACTTTTCATGTCTTCCCATTGATTAGTACACACTGCAATATGTAGAGTAATAATTCATTCCTCCATCCTATTTTTGAAATCCCAAAAATCTGGGCAATCCTACCAGTCATGGGTAACCTACAAACCACACTGCAGGAATCAGCTTGAGATTAATGCTTCTGTGTTGCTCCAGGTAAGAGAACGAGGGCATGGGCATTATTATTTACCCTTCATAGAGACTTCCAATCACTGGAAAGAAACGCCAGAAAACCATTTCTTAGGTGCCAGCTTGAGATTAGTGCTACTATTTTGCTTCAACAGGGAGAAGTAGCATAGAGACATTGATTCCTGATCATCTCTGATTGGGCAGTGTGTACGGGACTTCCCACAATGGTCTAGTTTTGGACCATTGTACAGCTTAGCTCTCTTGCACTGAGTTGCTGTATGTGCTGTCCAGGCATCTACCAGGAGAGAGCTGCCACAAGCCTGCAGACCCACAGAACATCACCAAAGAGCCTGTTATTTGCTTCTTAAGGATCTGCTTGGGGTTAATGCTAATGTTTTGCTTCTGGTGAGAGAAAGAACAAATAAATAATGATTCCTAGCTAATGGTAGCTGTGGTGAAACCAGTACTAGTAGTAGTCAGGTAGTAGCCAGCGGGTAAATTACCAGTATTTCTCAGTCTTGGCTAACCTAATGAGTGACTAAATTAGTGAGTTTTTGCTAAAATTAGTTTACTGGATCCTTCTAGTAACAGAAGAAGGTTGTCAGGCTAGTTGAGGGCGTTTTGCAACTGAGGCTAAATTCAATTATCTTGCTATTGGTTGGTATGCTCTGTTAAGGATCTTGTTGCATAGTTTCTGTATTACAAATAAGGCCATTTAGCAGAATGCTGTCATCATGTATCAGTGTGGCATACTGCACTGTATAGATATAGGCATTTACAACCTTATCTTTCTCTGCACAATCTACTCCCCCAATTCCTACTGTACATTAAATATTCAGTTGCTTGCACAAAGAGGCTCTCATTCACATTAGGTGACACATCACTCTTCATGTATTGCATTAGAATGTTTTAGACAGATAGATTTGTGCTAGGCGGGGCATTGCACTTTGTGTGCACACTTAAATTGTTTGTTTTAAATTGCTAGCACCTCCAGTAAATTGGCATTAAACCTCACAGACACAACTCTCCCTACAGCCCACATTACTAAGCACCTGGAACCATGGATTTGATTTTTCCAACTATCTCTGTAGCCATCCTAGTTAAAATAAGTATCTTGAGACAGTGTAGCAATTGCTTCATGTTTACTGACAACCACCTGGTATTTAAACCAATGGACACTGTGTGTGAGAGCTAGTTATACAATGTTATCAGAAGCAAAACTCTCATACAAAGCCATGACAAATAACAAGCAGGTCTTCAATACCACACAGCATCACACATCACCACACACAGTTTAGACCAAGCACAAAGACTTTCATATATTGAGGATCTTAAACGTAACCTATCTAAACCACAAAGGCCTCATCAAAGTAATCAACGAAACAAGTACCCTCAACAGCCTCACAAAGGCACTACACAAGCAACAAAGACCATGAAACATATATCTAAGAGTCACACTGACTCAGTTCAAAAGCCCATTAGGCACATTACACACTTCAATATCCTAGTAGTAAGTGACTACATAGTGAGACACACTGATGCACCACTCACCAGGCTGTGCAAGGAGACTGTCACTGTCAGTTGCTTTTCAGGCACTAGTATTTGCCACATTATTTATTTTTATTTTTATTTTATTTGGCATTTGTTAACTAGGTTAGTCCAACTGGATAGATACCCTTTTTCAGCAGACACCCAAGGAGAAAAGCTCCAGACATTACAATATGAAAATAGACATTAACAATCTGAAAATTAACAAATGGAATATATGTAATAGTACAGTGGTACAAAATCACATTACACAAGCAGTCAGGTCCTTACACCACAGGTACGTATAACATACAGTCATAGTGCACATGGGTGTAAATGACTTGAGACATAACTTCCTAGACTATATGAAGACAGAAATAATGGAGCTCTCAGAATATGTGACTGAGGCTGGTATGAACCTAACCTTGAGTAGTATTCTGCAATCACCAAGAATAAAGCAACAATATTATCAAAATACTTTTGTTTTCAACAACCAGCTTAGCTTCTGGTGTCATTCAAAGGGAGTGCAATATATATATATATATATATATATATATATATATATATATATATATATATATATATATATATGGGTCTACTTGAAAACACCGATGATGAGAACACCGAGACCGGAAGTTTGACAACTGAGAAGACTGACAGTTTAAAAGCACGAAACTTCACATGCCCAACAAACCACAAATCTGACAATCAATAAAACAAAACAAATACCTTTTCCGAAAAACACACACAACACAAGTACACCAAAAACCTTACATCCTACACTAAACCTTACATACACAGCTATCTATGCACTAACCTTAACCCAAACCCTAACCCTAAGGTCCGTCACTATTGCACACTCACCTAACCCACGCCTTAACCCTAACTCACTTAACCCGCTCCTAACCCTAATGTCTGTCACTATCGCACACTTACCTTACCTGCACCCTAACCCTAACCCACTTAACCCGCCCCTAACCCTAAAGTCTGTCACTATCGCACACTTACCTTAACATGTCGGTGTTCTCAGCGTCTAGCTTTTAAACTGTCACTCATCTCAGTTGTCGATCTTCCGGTCTCTGTGTTCTAGTCGTCAGTGTTTTGGCATGTCGGTGTTTTCAAGTAGACCTATATATATATATATATATATATATATATATATATATATATATATATATTTCCACTTCATATCATCGAATTATCATTTCATCGAATTTCAAATCATGGAGACCAAATCGTCGAAAACTTATTTTGTCGAAAACTCATAACATCGAATCTCAAATCATTGAAAACTATAAAGCAGCTACAAATAACATCCCACAGAGTTTTTACTATGTTTATCTAGGGGGGCAAGCCCCCCTGCGCCCCCCCACACCCCCGTAAATGAAATATACCAACTCCAAGGTCGTACTACAGTGGGGGAAAAAGGTAATTTCCTACCCCACTGTAGTGCGACCTTGGAGTTGGTATATTTAATTTACGGGGGTAGTGTCTGGGATGTTATTTGTAGCTGCTTTATAGTTTTCAATGATTCGAAATTCGATGTTATGAGTTTTCGACTAAATGAGTTTTTGACAATTTGGTCTTGATTATTTGAAATTCGATGAAATGATAATTCGATGATATGAAGTGGAACCATATGTATATATATATATATATATATATATATATATATATATATATATATATGTATATGTATCAGCCTAGGAGAAGATAATGGACACCCCTCCCCTAAAATATTTTGTACATTGTCTAAATCCTTGCCCACCCCCAGAGTGTCTTTTTTAGGCAATGTCAGTCTTCTAATGTTTGCAAAATAGCAACGTAGAATCTGGATAATATTAAGGTATTGCTGCTCAGTGCTAGGAGCCTTAACAAAAAACTCCAGTCTGTATAAGCACTCATTACACTGGAAAAAACTGATATATGCACCATCACAATGACCTAGTTCAAGACTAACAAAAACACATCATCAGTGCAGATGCATATCGCAAGTTCAGGCTCACAACATTAGACGGAGACACTAAAGGAGAAGGTGGATCCATATTCTCAAAACTAAATTTCACCTCCAGACTCATTCAACTAGATAATTTCTTGAAACTCTTCCACATTTGACTTATTATGAAAAAAACACATCATATCATAGCTAACTATAGGACCTTCTCTATGTCTCCCTCAGACCACACTTCCTACCTACCTACCTAATATGGAGATCACTACGTATTAAACTAAACACCATTCTCCTAGGAGACTTCAACTACGTTTAATAAACTGGGAGACATATACCTTCAATGTGTGTGTAAAAATCTCAGGATTTCATCAATACAAACTCTCTGGATCAGTTAGTCTGCATCCATCCAAAGGTAAGAGAACTCTAGATTTGCTCTTTACCAATACAGGGCAGTTTTGCTCCCCACGAGTTGTAATTTCCTCCCTGGTCAAATCAGACCACAAATCAGAAACTTTCACTATAACACTGAAACCTGAAGCAACTTCTAATACCTCAGTTTTCAGAGATTAACGAAGGCTAATCTACTAAAACTGAGTGATGACCTGGTTATATTCAAAAGCCCTTTCCATTTTGACGACCTACTGCTTATGTGGAATCATTTACCTCTAAATTCTATACAAATGTAAATAGCTACATATATGTATCTGTTGCCCTCAGAAATAAATACATCAAATTCAAAAATAAACCCTTGTGGTGGGAACACTTATATAATTAGGCTGAATAATAAAAGAAAACAACTAATTGCATGCAAAAATAAATTTGACTGTAAAAATTCAAAAAACCCTCTTGCTAAACTAAACAAGGTACTCCAGACTCTGATCAAATCAACCACCATATATGACATAAAAATATCACCCAGGTGAAGGATAACCACAAATTCTTCTTTAACTGTTAAAAACCTCAGAAACAACACCCAGTACTGTGCAAAGCTAATAGTAAATGATGTCACATACTTGGACCCAGAGGATATTGCTAATCTACTAGTAGATAAATTTAGCTCTAACGTCATCTCCCCTTTGCTCTCCAATACTCTCAGATCACATGCCTGCCTCTATTCCCCTATCTCAAATCTATTAAGAGCAAGTCATTATATAAATGAAGTCAGTTTCAGTGAAGGTAAAATATTAAAAGACCATTTGCTGAAACTATTTTCACTGATAGTGAGGTTTGCCTCTTTCACCACTGTTATGCAGCCTTGATGTTGGTATATATAATCTGACAGGTGTGGGTGTGCCTCCCCACCACACATGGGTTTTTATCCATTGTTTGCTGTAGGTAAACATTTTTGCAATTATTTACATTCATTAAAACTATCTTCAATGAGCTGACATGAATTCTCAAGCTCCTGTCTAAGCAAAGCACATTACTTCTTCGGGGATTGACCGCATACTACACTCTCTCCTGGTCAGCCTGAAACATGACTTGGCAGACCCCCTACAGAGTATATTCAATATCAGCCAAAAAACAGGCTTCACACTGGAAGAATGGACAGCAGCTGTCATTCCTTCATACAAAGGTTGGGCTTCAATGTACCCAGGTAATTATAGACCCATAAGCACAATCGGCCTCATCTGTAAGACTATGGAAAGGATCATTGTGGAATTAATAAATAAGGATGTAGGTAACCTACAGATCCTCAAGCAACGCCAGCTGAGATTCATCGAGGGCAGATCATGCCTATTTAACCTGGCTGGCTTCTTTGAAAAGCAATGGATGATGCCAAGTTGATGCACACCACATACTAAGCTTCATAAAAGTGTTTGATGTCATCCCACACTCGGGTGTCATAGATAAACTCTTTGAGCAAATTGTAAATCCCTATGTAACTCAATGGATAGAAACTGGCTCAGAAATAGTACCCAAGACATAAGGGTGGGCACCTCTACCTCCTCCAAAAGACCTGCCAGTAGCAGTGTTCCTCGGTGTTCAGTCCATGGGCCACTCATCCTTAGCATTTACCTCTCTGAGGTCAAAGCTAAGGTTTAGGACTTGTGGCTGACCACTTTTGAAGATGTCTGTAAAGTTGGTGACATCATAAACTCCCTCGACATTAGCAAGATTCTAGAAGAGGGCTTGTGCCAAACAGATAACTGTTGTCAAAACCATGGACTAAAACTAAATGCCAAGAAATGTGTAACTGTAACCTTTGGCAAGTATGACACACTTGTAACGGTCACATTTGCAACACACCCTGAAAACTGATCCCATAGTCAGGGATCTAGTAGCCTATGTTGACAATGAAATATCCTTTAATCATTACATATCCAGTATTGTAAAGAAGTCCTTTTTCATCACATAGGTTATATCTAAAGGTATTGCATCCATGTCCAGGGATGTAGTTATTCTACTGTATTTGGCTGATCATTGAATATAATGCTTCTTTCAGTATGCATTTGTACAATCACTTGTCACAAATGGAATAACCTTAACACTTCTTCCCCAAGATGGTCAAGGGCCTAAATCATAAAAGCTATACAAACCATCTCAAAGCCTTGTCCCTCTTCTCAGTATCATACAGGTTACTGAGAGGTGACCTCTGCCTCATGTATAGAGCCTCAGCAGACCTAAGCCCATCAAGTCTATTGCACATTCACAATTCCAATGGTGGCATAACACTCACTCAAGAAATCTCAGTCTCTTCTACAACATAAATGGAGCATGTTGCAGGGATAGGTATCTATCACAGAGAATTTTGTTTTCATGGAACCATCTTCCAATCCACATAAGGCAAAGTACGTCTCTTACTCTATTCAAATGTAATTTGGATGAATGGATGGGTAACTGCAAAGTATTCCCCAACTTTGCACCCTTGTCTCACATGGATAGATGCAGCATGTAAATTTCTCAACATATCTTTCTTCAATATAAGGGATAAAATCCAGCATGGAAATGTAAGGCTAAGTTTCTATAGATCATGACAGATCAATATCCTGAAAGCACCTATGAACTTATATGTCTATTGCCCTACTATCTTTATCATTTGCGAAGGAATCTGAGGATTAAAGAAGTTTAGATGGTTTATCGGACTCCACAGAAATAACTGCAGGGTCAGAAGAATGGTTATTCTGCAGGCATTTGTGACCTTCAGGAACTTTACAGTATCCATCAAGTTTTTTAGATGTAGAGAGGCTGAGACTCTGACGCTAAAGAAGCTAAAAGAAAGGTGTCATCCTAAGCTTCCAAGATAAAAGGTAGAGTAGAAGGTTTCGGAATACCCATATGTAGTAGGCTGTGGTACATCCTTTAAGATTCTGAAAGCTGTTCACCCTCCCAGTTAAAATGTTACATCATCTTTTGAATTGTATCCCAAAGGAAAGTTCTTCTTGGGTAAGTCAAAAGATAAGATATCTTCAGGTTCAATCAACAGGAAAGGAGAAAATTGTTGAGACCAGAGAATGAAAGAGGGACAGAAAGGGTGGAATCACAGAAGTTAAGATTTATCACTACATTTGGGTCAAACACTTTTAAAATTAAGCAAATCACCAAGAAATATTGGTTAGTTTTAAAGTCTGACCCCTTTTTTGAAGACTTACTGGAGGAACAATGCCAGTTTGGACATAGAAGAGGTAGAAACATATAGAAGAGGTAGAAACATAGGTGAACATTTCAATAGGTATAAAACAAGTTCATTTATGGAACAGATGTCTAGGAACATAACATCTAGGGGTAGTACTTTCTGTGGAAACTGTGTTTGTTGTAAAGTGGTATCTAAAACCAAATCTTTCACATCAGTCAACACTATGAAGGTATTTGACATCAAGACTCTGATTACATGTAATACAGACTGGTGAGTATGTATGGCAATATGTAAATGTGGATCATTTTATGTGGGACAGACCGAGGCCTTTCAAACAAAGAATGGCTACA